>NC_136001.1:8892500-8902500 GCF_048128805.1 Centroberyx gerrardi | reverse complement strand
AAGGGTCAAGTACTGTATTATAGAATTGCAATGTAAAATTTTATTTCAACTTTGATTCACTGGTGAAATACTTTTATCAGATAAACTACACAGAAAGCTAGCAAAAAAAAACAACTATATAAAATATTCAGCTTAGCTTTCACATGCATAAATCAACACACAGTCCATCAGGATCAGCTTAAAGTCATTGTATAGGATTGTGACAGACTGCCGTTATATAGGATCCCTGTTGTGTATGTGCTGGTATTTTATGGTGGCCTTCTTGAAAAGCTTTCCTGTCGCCCAGCGGACAGACAATGACAACATCTGTCTTCCTACGAATTGTCTTTCAGACTCCCCCATCTGTGTGCCGCAATCAATCAACAAATTAAACCAACCAGTCGGACAGATTATGCTACGTAATGATCCCTTTGATGAAGAAAAGAGTTGTTGAGATGCAGAAAGAGATGGAAAGATAGATTGAATATCTAGAGACAGACAGTGAGAGTCATACGTTATTGTGTATATGGGAAGGATAGAATGATCACTTGTGTATATATATGGATAAAAAGGGATAGAAAATAAAAAAGTACAGTATTATTAGGGTGTGCAAAATAACAGCAATACACCTTACTGAGGTAAAGAAAGAATGCAGAATATGTACGATATGAAAACACACCAAAAATATGAAACATGCAGTATGAAATAGATGATATATTAGAAAAATATCAATATATGACAATGAAAAGTATATGGGAATATGAAGAAAACAGAAGTGAATTCATTGCTCTGAACCCAGACTGCAGTAGCCGCTGCCTTACTAATGGAGTGTAGATGCAGGATACTATAATGGTTACCGATGTAACAGCGGTGGGCTTGTGGCCATTTTACCTCTCCGTGACTCTATTATGCCTAATAGTTTTGGCGAGCGTCGTATGTGCTGTCGATAAGGCGCTAATGAATCCCTGCTGGTAGCTGTTAGCCGGTAGCCGGGGCGAGCTTCGGGTAGATATTTGACTTTAAAATGCAGCGATCAGAGAGGAGCTGTTTGTTGGGCTTTGCCAGAAACCTTGGCGCCTTAACAAAGATAATCAGCCGGTGTAGATAACCCCTATCAATTAATTTCAGCCGGCCTTGCTCCGCTGCACCGATCAGAGCGATGGCACCAGGTACTTGGAGTAGCTCCCGATGTATTTACCTAGCTCACTAAAAATGCAGACATGGCATTCTTTGTGTGGGTGTGTGTGCGTGGTGTGCATGGTTATGTGTGTGTGAATGTACTTGTGTGTTTGTACGTGTATGTGTGTGCAATGTTGTGTGTTTGCGTGTACATATGTGCATGTATGTGTGTGTGAGAGAGAGCGATGTGTGCCCTCTGATTGCGTGTTTGTTATTCATGACCCTAAATTTCTTATGTCTTTGAAATGTATGCGTGTAATCTTTATGCATGCGTGTGTGTGCGTTTACATTTGTGTTGTAGACGTGTGTCATGCATGTGTGTGTGTGTGTGTGTGTGTGTAGAAACCTGTGTGTATTTATGGCGTCATGCGTACCTGCCCCTGTGTGTCGGCGTCTTTGAATGCGTTCAGGTGTAGCCATTGTAAAAGTCACGCTTTTTACTGCATGCTTGTGTGTGTGTGTTTGTAAATGTGTGTGTGTGTGTGTGTGTGCTGCGCTGCGCTGAAGCTCTTTAGGAGTTTACACCACAAAGATTTGTCACCCATTAACCACACTGCTACTGATAGGGTATCTCAAGGCTCCTTCCTGCTGCCAGCTAAAGGCTATCTCTATAAAGATATTATTGGTCTCTCAGCTCGCTACTGGTCTCTCTCTCTCTCTCTCTCACACACACACACACGCACACACACACAATCACACTGATAATTCTCTTGGACTCTCAGCCAGCTAGTTACAAACGCACACACACAGATTGCTCTATTTGGCCTTCCTGCGTGCTCCTGATAATCAGGGGACAGATTAGTCTGTAGGAGCCTTTATTGGCTTCACACTGATACCCTCTCAAACACAAGGCTGCCGCTGAGGAACAACACACACAAACAATATATAACCTTTATACACAAAACACATCTCATTTAGAAGTTGCTTTTGTATTTGGAGCTCGTCTCTGCGCTCTGTGATGTTGCAGCGTGGGTGGGAATGCTGTTTCTTAGTCACAGATGAGCCCTCATTCAGATACTTTGACTTTTTTATGCTGCGGTCCTGTGTATCCGCTGTGGGAAGAGCAAGGCGCTGATGCTGTCAGGGTTACAGGTTTGATGCTGACAATGTACGCACTCATAATAGTGTAAGGTGCTTTGGATAAAAGCCATTATGTCATTTAGCTTGTACTTTATCCCTGATCACTCATTCTGATAGTCTGATTTTTCAATGTTGAACTACTTCTTGTTTCTCGTTGCGTCTCCTTCACCCAATCTTCTTGTGGTGGGAAAACATATTTCTCTCACTTTTCCTGTCATCAAGACATCATGCTCATTTCACAAATTTTCATGAGACCCATGCCGTTCACATTAGATTCAGTAACATGAAGATAAGTGGATTTAAGAGGCTCTCACACAACAGCTTTTGTCACATTTTCTGTAAGACAAATCACCCATGTGAGGATTTAAAATTTCTCTGTATCTGTAAATCTACTGTATGAAAACCAGAGGGGCTCCGAATGGCTCCCTGGGAACAGAGGAGACCAGCGCTTGGGTCTATTAACTTTTAATTCAGTCAATTCAAATTGTAAAGTGGAATTGTAATTCACTGGTTGATGACAGAACATTCATTACAAATTACTTAATTCAAGATGAGATATGAGCCTTTTTAAAAAGATGAAAGTTTCTTTTTTTTTTTTTTTTTTTTTGCAGTTTCTGCATTGTGAAGAATATCCGCTTCTCTGAACTAGTTGAGCTGAAAGTGAATTCAGCCTAATTGTGACTGAAACAGTTCTCGTCAAAACATCTGTCAGGCTCCCCTCCTGTGTCTGTCCTGTCCTCAACCCCTTAGTTAATTGACTGTCTCCCCATGTGTTTGGACATTTGACTGAGCAGCTCCACAGTGATGTAAGCAGTCGGCACTCCACTTCTGAACATGGATTGAAGACTCATGCTCCTTTATGTGCAGGATAATTGTTAAAATAATATAAAAATTACCCGCAGTTGACTACAGAGTGAAATACATTTAGCCTCAATGAAATGAAAAATGACTTTTTCACTTTGTTAGCTCCATATCATTATATTCACCTATTTAACAATGAATGCCAAAAAAATATTTTTTTTTTATTTTCTTGTTTTTATACCAAAATCCCATTACTTTTACTTCCTGGAAAACTGTGCATTTTTCATGGTTACTTCATAGTGTAGTACCATATAAAAGCTGCAACTTCACATCTTTCAAAGTGACACAGTTGCAACCTGGTACAGCAGAGCATTTTTGGTTGTTCACCTTCAAAAACCCTGTTTCCTTGTCCTAAGACACCATGGCTTTATCTCGGTGGTAGAAATGTATTCATTTTGAAGAATCTGTGAATTTGTGACTCCTCAAGATTATGTGCAAAACATTTCACGGTGGATTTCTTAACCAAATATAATAAATGCAAATGCAATGATATACACTGCCTTTCTCTGTCCATGTTTGTTATGGTCCAACCTGCCCACTTTTGAACAGAGTGCATCATGTCCCGCCCCAACATCCTGTTTCAACTGGAAATGCATCAAATTAAGTAAGACACCATCGAAATGCTGTTTCATTGTGACTTAATGCTGCATTCCACTGTACTCGGAACTCAGAGGAAAACGACTTCAAAACAGAACGGTCGTTCAAGTCGGAGTTCCCAGTCAGAAATTCGGGCAAAATCGCCCGAGTTCTTCGTTATAAACACACCTGACATCACAGCAGT
This sequence comes from Centroberyx gerrardi, assembly GCF_048128805.1. NCBI lineage: Eukaryota > Metazoa > Chordata > Actinopteri > Beryciformes > Berycidae > Centroberyx > Centroberyx gerrardi. The sequence continues at coordinate 8,898,620 of NC_136001.1, read as the reverse complement.
ATGGTGGCGCACACGGTGAAAAGTAAATGAATTCCCTTTGCAACTATTTGTACTTCATAAAATTTGATTTTACTTGATATGTAGTGTTAAGGCCCAAACGCACTGAAAGCGATAATTGACGCGTCTCATTTAACGCGCGTCAATTGATGCTCCTATGGCGCACTGTAGGCATCAGATTTGAAATGCCAACACCACAGAACCAGCAGTAGTGCAAGTACAAGTTTGTATGCTTTACAGATACCCCCCATTCATTTTCTATACATTTCTATTTGAGTAGCCTATAACGTTACGTTACATAAGGCAGGAGGGCAACTGTTGGGTGTGTGCTGCTGCTTTCATCAGTTGGTTGGCAGTAGAACACCGGTAAAGCCACTGGGGACCAGCCATCTCATTTCATCTTTTATTTTTTCTTCCAGGTGGGTGAAAGTTACATAAAGCACAGCTAATCATAACTCTATACTATGTTAATTAATTGCTGTTGTTAGGTTTATGTAGCAAGTTAAGTTTTATGACCAGTAAATGTTCATGATAGATGATACGGGGTGGGTCTGTTATGCTAACGTAACTACCAAGGGTCTAAGCTTTTATTTTTCTTATTTTTAGTATCTGACATGTGACAACACAACGGTTAAGATCTATAGTAGTATAGCTCTTGGCAGTGGTAGTTGTTTTTGTTTAGCATTACAGAATTACAATTGTATTGTTCATAAAGTTTTAAGCTAAGCTAACGGAGCTAACGTCAGCTGTCACCTGTTGCCATAGTAACAGTAAACAGTCATTAGTTTGCAGTCATATATCACAGGTCGTTTTTGGACTTCATTGATGAGCTTCTCCTCGTCCATGCTTTGGCTGCTCCTCAAGTCGGCTGGCTAACGTTAGTTTTTTTTTTTTTGGTGGCCGTCTAGTTTGATCAAGCTCTCATGTCAGTTCCCCGCTACATATCACTTCTTCTTCTTTGGTTTTAGTGGCGGACTATGCCACCTACTGTACCGGAGTACTCTCCAAACAGGTACTGCGGCTGCAGAAAAAAACAGCTTTGGTCGCTGGGTCCTCATTTGACGCTCCAAAATCAAAACAAGGTCGGAGTAGGGGCGTCAAGGCAGTTTGACGCGCCTCATAACGCTTTTGGTGCACGTTCGGCCATTTAAAACAATAGGTGTACTTCAAAATGCGCACGTCAGATGGGGCCTTTATGATAACATACTGTAACAACTTTGTAGTTTCCATTTGTAACGTAATTGTTGAATTAATTGTAGTTGACTTGTGCTTCGTTACCAGATCTAGTTACTCGATACTAGTTACTAGATACATACTAGTCTTTGCTAGTATGAACTAGCCTGCTAACATTACTAGAGCTGTCAGATAGCCAACGTTAACATTAGTGGGCGATGGGTGTTGCATCCATGTTTTCTCAAGCAGATGCACTGGAGCGTATTTAGATCGGAAGTCGGGAATACCAACTCGGAACTATCGACTTCTGACTCCCTTTCTGTCTTCTGTTTTCTCTTGTCATTGTTGTTGCCCATGATCCTGTCACTCTTGCCTGGCACCTATTGCAGGCTCAGCCGTCCTCCTTGCCTCGGCCCGCCCAAGGTTTCTTCCGTTTTTTCAAGGTTTTTTTCAAGGTTTTTTCTTGGGAGTTTTTCCTGGTATGCAATGAGGGTCTAAGGCTGGTGGTGCCGGGAAGGTTAGGCTGTGTAGAATAGACTGTTTGTCTTGCTAAAATCTGCTCTTGTGCTTTTTGCTATGCTTGTCCTATATCATTTTGTCCTACAACTGATTGTTGATCAGTTAGATCTAGTTAGGCTCCTTCTCTGTGAAGCCCTCTGAGACATGCTTGTAATAAAGGGCTATATAAGTAAACAAACTTAAACTTGAACTTGACTTCCAGTGGATTGCAGCATAAGTCTCATTTTTCTCCCTATCCCCTAACAGAAGTTCACTCGAATGCAAAAACAAAAGGGGTCTGAATAGAAAGGGAGGTGACCATTTTCTCTTTTTCTTCGCTGTCTGACTCTCTGCCTGCTGACTGGAAACATGACAACAGAGGTCCCATGATGCTTTTCTGTCTCTTCACGGGTCAAAGGAGAGGTGGGCACAAAAAGGTCGCCGCCACTGTGACCGTATCACCTCCCACACATGGGCACACACACACACACACACAGACACACACACACAGGCATACAGGTACATATATAAAACCACTCACAGATATAGGCTCATACGTAATTATGGACAATAAAAAATGCTTATTCCTCTATGACAGGTTAATCACATTTCTCACACACATACACACACACACACACGTTTGCCTACACAAACCCATACGCACACACAGATACATTCACACATATTCTCTCACGCCCACCTATACACATACATGTCACCACACGCATGCCAAATTAGCTCATTATTTTTTAAATCATAGCGGAGGGTGACACAGAGGTTGTGACATGAGCAGAGAACTAATGGCGCCTCCGATTGCAGAGTGGGGAGGTGGACAAGGTAATCAGGTTGCATTTTCTCTTTAGTTTTTAATCTAGACTGAACTGTTGTCAATTATCACAGCACCTCCTGAACCCGGGCTCTTCACAATGGGTTGTTAATGAGCGGAGGTGATTGGAGAGGCAAAGGCTCACATATAGCAACAGCACCCAGGAGGGCGTTGTTGCCTGTGATTAGGCCGCACCTCACACCCAGCCACATCACCAAAGTACCAATAATTACAGCAAAAAACGTCCTCCAGAGTATAACGGCTTTTCAGAAAATAGTTACCAATGCATGAGTGCAAGCTGGAAAGTTTTCCTCCAAGTATTGCACATATATAACAATAAAAAACAGGAGAGAAAAAAATGATATTCCCTGAAGTTCTTTGTTCAATATCTCTCTGTGCTAACTGTCCTTCAGCCGGAGGAACTGGATGAAAGCCTCCGTGGCAGCAAGCATCCGTCCTTCTGAAGTGTCTTTGAGCCAAACACTGAATCCCTGCCAGCTCCAGGGTCGCTGTTATAACTGACCGTGACCTCTGACCTCCCTGCTGAGCGGAGAAAGAGAAAAGAGAATAGACCTCGTCAGTCGTGTCGTCATATGTGATGTCAGACTCGCCCAAATATCGACTTATTGTTCCAAACGCGATTTCTCTATGGGGAAATGAATGAGGTTTTCACATAATCGTCCCTGTCACAGTCTGTGTTTTTCAAACTTAGACGTTTTTACCTGTAATTTTTATCTCTGTAATTGCACTAGGTCCAGTGATTTCTGGAACCTTTTTCAAGTCGAAGCACTAATTTTGCTATACACTTTGGAACCGCAAGTCCATATTTGGGCAAGGCTGATGTCAGACTTACAAGGTCTATTTCCCTACAAGGATCAATAAAGTATCACATTTTTTATTATGAAAATATAGATGATCCAGCCTGTACAACTGTTGTCATTTTATCAACGAAGGACTTTTATTAAGGACAGTTTTGCTGTCCTTAATTTGATTACATTTGCAAAGTATCATAATTTGTTTAAATTTAATTATAATTTGATTGAATTTGTAGCCTACTATCCTTCCATTTGTAAGAGTAAATGTTGCTTTTTTCAGACAGTAGATATCTGCATCTTGGGACAAAAATCCTCCTTTGCGCTGTTCTGGTCTAAAAAGAACCAACAACACCATTACTTTCAGCCTTCGGCCTTCTCAGAGACGCAGTTCCATGACAGTCCATCTTCCTTCCATCTCCCTCTTCATGTTTTCCTTTGTTGGCCATCTGCTGCCTTCCATTACCCAGGGGAACAAACTGTATTTTTTTTTTCCTTTATTTTTTTTTTCTTTATTCCTCCACTGAAGGTTTTGCTGAGCACACATAATGTTTTTCAGCAGCTGCCTGTTACACAGTCGTAGTTACACACATTCACACAGGGCTGCAGTGCTGGAGTGTGATGTTGGTCTCTTGCTTATTTTGACTCGGACTTGTTTTGGTTTACTGCATGTTGACTTGACTTTTTCCCACCTTTCTAAAGATCTTCAAAGATATTTTTTTCTCTGCCTGGACCACCTTTGTTTATTTTCTCCCCAGGACTACAAACAATTTAAGGAACTACACCTATGTATAATATGCAATGCTCATAAAACTTCTATGCACCAATTAATCAAAATTCTCTGCACTGATGAGTTGGATGTTTAAAGATATAATACCCTGCAGATAGATCTGCATCTGTCTTAAAAACATGCACACTATTGCCTATTTTGGTATTGGTCTTGTTTAGGACTTGATTTGCTCTGGTCTCGGTCTTGACTTGGTTTCAACCCCCTTTGGACCTGGTCTTGACTCAAACTCGACTGGACCTGGTGTTGGAATTGACTCGGACTCGACTAAGGCGGTCTTGCCTAACAGCCCTGCACTCACACCTGGAAGCTGTCAGACAACAGTCTTCTACTCGGCCCTACAGAGATGAACAGCAGTAACTGCTTTGTGTGTGTTTTCAAGATCAAAGGTAGTGAGTAGGGTTTAGATTTAAGATCAGCAAAAATAATACCAATGAATGCTACTAAAAAATATATACAGTCCACTTCTGAACCATCAATAGTTTATTTTTTCTCAGTTGCAGTACTCATGTTGTTGCTGTACTTTGTAGATGATGAGTGTTTCTAGCTCCTTTCCCCCAAACAGATTTTCTTACCAGTATGAGCCTTTAAACCGTCGGCCTTCCAGTTATAAACCAGCTTTTGAAACCTTAAAGCTGCTGCCATCCAGCCAACTCCGCCTCTCCTCATCTCTTGATAATGTGAGTTATCGTACTGCTGGTTTGAATTATATTGCTCAAATGTTATTAATGATTTTGCTATCTTTATCTAATGACATACTATAATGAGGAGCGATACATGCATGTCTGTTTTTTCTGATCCACTGCTGCACGAATCAATGCATGTCACATGGGCCTGATATATGCTGATGTCCTCTATCGGCAATCAATTGCCATCAGTGTGTGTGTGTAGTGTGAACGTATGTGTGTGTGTGTGTGTGTCAGTGTGTGTATAGGTTACAACAAATAGGCAAGGGTGTCTATACATGCAGAATTAAATGAGCATTGACTACTGATTAAAGGTCTGTCTGTCTGATTTATCATGAGAGGTGACATCATAATCATAGACACACACACACACACACACACAGTATATCAACATATATCAGGGCCGTGTGACATGCATTGATGGACACATTAGTGGAAAAATATACAATTGTTGCTTCTAATTAAAATATGCCATTTATTTGATTGATATGTCAATACATCAATATTGTGTGATATATTACATACTCTTCACTGTATGTAATGAGAGAATGAAATGGAAAAGTGACTCGAACTCATCAATACAATTTGATTTGAAGACTTATTTTCTATTGAAGCTATTCTTTCATGTGATTATGGTGTGAGGGTAATGTGCCTTAATGTCAGCATTACAAAAGCACCCAAATCAAAGTTAAGCATGAAGCTATAGCTTTGATATCCTGAGTAGCCTCTACATCCTGACTACCAACACGGGCAGAATGTGTACTTTTCAACAAATTAGAATAGGAGGAAGTTAAACAGGATGTTAATTATGTCCTTGTTTACCACCACCTAGCTTAGCTACAAAGAATATGGAAAATGAGAATATGAAAAAAAAAGTTTAATAATTAACTTCCTGGCTGCCACTAGTTTGCCTAGCAACCAGCCAAAAGTACAGAACAGGAGAAAATAACAAGGATGGTTAATTAAAGGCCCACATTTGCCAGGGCGAAATCCAAAAGCGCCCTGTAATACTGTATATGACTGCAAATTAGACATTAATGAAAAAAATCTGCATTATAACATGGCTATTTAAATCATTTTAATTAATAATTTTAAATTTATTTTTTTTCAAATAATAATTATAAAGTCAAGAATATCACCTCATGGAAAAAAGAAAGATTTTACATATGTCCATTTGTACTGTGGCTCCTGAAACTGTTGGAAAGGAAATGTTTTAATTTAATTACATTTTTTGGCTTCAACTGTTGGAACTTGCTTTGGCTCTACAGTGAAGTAAATGACGAAAAAACTAGGAAAATAATGCCCAAGTTGAAAATAACCAGAATGATCCTTTAAGACCTA
>NC_136001.1:8857500-8887500 GCF_048128805.1 Centroberyx gerrardi | reverse complement strand
GAGACAATGACACGCCATGGGATTTATTAAAAAGCTTCTCACTGCAAATGAAGACAGCACAAAAACATCAAGATAGTAAACAAAGATATGAGCGAGCAGGGAGGGGAACGGTACTGATGGTCCTGATACTCTGTTCAGACTCTGCAGTTGAAGGTGACAAAGCATTTTATATCCTGAAATGACCTTAAACCATGTTGAAACTCTCTAGTATCCGACTCCTGTTTTGTAGGTTGTGCTTTAAATCAATCTTTTGAAATGTGTTTTTACAGATGTGCATGTGTGGCATCTGTGCAGGCTTATGTGAGCTATGTGTATGTGAGCATTTGTGCTTACCTCAATGCTAATCTCTGTGTCTATATGTAATGAAATTCAGTGTGACACCTGCAGATTTCCTAAACACATTTGGGAGACATCTGTCCCCACTGGAGATACGGGTGATATCCTGTTATCCTAATCGTCAAATCATTAAAATCTCATTTCTCACGCTGTCATGTTTGTGAAAGAGCAAGTTAAGAGACAATACATAATTTCTGTTGTGATCGCATTGGGGTTAGGGTTAGTGACGGTTGTGAAGCTGCTAATAGAACGTGACTCCAGTTTTTCCTTACATTTCAAGAGATGCAAGCACTTTAATTTCATATTGACTCACAGCAGCAAGGCTGTTTGCATATGTGTGGTCATCTCAATAGAAAATATATGGAAGGGAAGGGAAGGGAAGAAAATAAGAGAAGAGAAGAGAAGAGAAGAGAAGAGAAGAGAAGAGAAGAGAAGAGAAGAGAAGAGAAGAGAAGGGAAGGGAAGGGAAGGGAAGGGAAGGGAAGGGAAGGGAAGCGAGTCTTTGTAGCTCTTGCTCTGACTCACAGTAGTTAAGTTTTGGGTGTTTTCTTCCCAGCAGGACAGGCTGTATCATGAAGGCTCTCAGGGAGCCAGTTGAGCCACTGTTTACTTACTATGGGTAAGTACGGGTCATTTAGCTCACTGCCTAGCTGTGGAAAGCCCCCCTGCAAATGTAATGACAGGGTTGGAGGGAACAAGTCGCCACACACTCTTAACCTTGATGCAAATAATACTTTTATTCATTGCATTCCCTGGTGCATTAAATTGAAATACGTTTATTTATTAAAATACGTTTATTCAATGCTTGTGCTAATGCATTAAATCTATTATTTGCATCGAGGCTGCGAGCCTCGTGCAGCGACTTTTTGTTATTGAACTTTTGTTTTTCTGCGGCCCACGCCTCAACAGTTTGCTCTCTCTGCCTCTCAGAGACAGAGGGAAGGAAACTGTATACTTTATCCACTGGTAATTGTGCAGACAGTATCCTCAGACAATGGACACCAACCCCCCCCCCAACCCCAACCCTTGGCTATACAGGACATTTGGACATTCATCCAAAGTGCCTTCAGTACCATGAGTGCGTATGTTTTTAGCATGGGTGGCCCCAGTGAGAATGAACCCCTTACCCATGCTTTATCCACTGAGCTACACTGGACAGCCACATTCCTGCCCCTTGTAAAAAGTTTCCCCCTAGAAAGTGCTTAGTAAGGACAGCAGATCCATAAAAAAGAAGTGCTCGACTTTAAAGCTGCAATAGGCAATTTTAAACAAGAGGTGACTGTTTGAAATTTGATGACTTCAATGCCCAGAAATCATATAAGGTGACTTCAGTAAACCGCACACAGCTTGCTCATGTTTAGCAACCCAGCCGGTCTGTGATGCTTTATACCAAAGAAAACTAAAGAGACGAGAGAGGAGAAGATTTAATGTTGGTGAGTCCAGCTTTCTCTGCTCACTGCTGTTTAGGATTTGTATTTTGCTCTTAAGTCTTGATTCAGCACTTTCTGTGGGCGGAGATTTCCCGCCAGTGACCATACCTGACATCGGAATTTCATTTGGGAAAATAGGCTGAATCTACGGCATCTCAATTAGGTTGGGTGGGACGCTCTTTTCTTTTGCAGCCCCACTACGTGATTCAGGCTGATAAGATGGGTGGAGTTCTTGCTTGAGGAGCTTTACCGTAAAATATTTTGACACAGCCCTGAATTGTCCTCCTACCAATGAGAAGTTGGAAGGAAAATGTATTAGGTGCAGTAAAAAAAAATGGTAACGCAATGCCTACAAATATGTATTAAAACTTAGGGAATGAATGGAAGGATAAGTAAATGATATTATGAATGAATGACACAAATGAATGACAACATGAATGAATGACATTATGAATGGAATTGAATGGAATTGTGAATGAATAAAATTAAATGAATAAATGAACAGATGAACATGATTCCATTCCCTTGCTTAAGGGTTCAATCTCTTTTCTCTTTGGATATCCCTATCTAAAAATACCACCGATGTTATATGCCCAAGGCAAAGTGTTTCAGACCAGACTTTGTTATTGTCTGTCTCCATTGTAATTGGATTGCTGGTTATTGGTTTCTATATGAAGTCTGAGCTTTAGGCTGTGTGAGGTGACGGTATACAAACAGAGGGAAGGGAAGGTTTTCCAAGCCATCAGTCGCTCATTTTCAGCCTCACTGCTTTCTGATCATTAACCACATGACCATGTGAGTTTTACAATTCACGGGGAAGACGCAGCTGCCTTTGAGGCTGCTTATGTCAATTTATCATCACCTGCACCACAGATACTTGGTCCTGTGCTCAATAGGTAGAGCAAGGCACACGCACTGCCAGGATTAGGGGTTCCATTCCCTGTGTGGCTCAGTGGGTATATGCACTCATGGTACTGTAGGCACAATGGATTACAGTTTGCACCAAATAATATATAATCTTTCAGTCCTCAGCCCAGATTGTTCCTGACCAATCACAGCGGCAGAGTGACTTTTTCACAGGTGATTCAAGCGTCTCAAAGGAGGAGAGATGAGCAAGGATCACATCAATAGTTAACACACTGTACATAGCGTAGCTGTTGCCAACTGTTGCCAACAATTTGGTGCTCTGATTTGCGCTACTTGCTTGTCTAATCCAAAGACGGCTGATGATCACAACGTCCCCCCCTCTTGCTAAGAGTGGGGATAGAGTAGGATCGGAGTGGCAAATATAATGAAATGAAAATTAATGGATGACTAGCCTGATATTCAGACTGAATGGCCATTTTGTTCCCACTCCATTAACCTCCTAGTTAGACGTTTTCTGTGTGGGAGGAAACGTCAATTACTAGTGACTGACGTTTCCGGCCGCTCTGACGTTACTTCAATCACACTGATGCTGCAGCCAGTTAGCCTCTACATCCATGGTTAGCCAGAGGATTTACCAACTTTACCAATGATGCCGTCGATTTTGACAAAAATGTTGTCTTTGCAAAGACAATATGTTGGTTAAGGGGGTGATCTAGTGCCACCCGCAAAGTCACTGATTGGCTCGATTGTTTCTCCGAGCAAGAACAAGCCATTGACGAGGGAAACACCAGACTCTCTGAATCGCTCAACAAAATCTGAGAAGTGGGCGGGACGCGATTCAGGAGTCTGCAACCAGGATAGTGGATGACATCATCTGGCTTCTAGCAACTTTTTTAGCAGCGAATACTTTCCTTCGAAGGGAGTTGGCAACACTGAGCATGGCATGTGCTATTTGGTGGCCACATCCATCGAAAATCTCATCCAAATACTCACACTGCACACATTTTCAGCATGGATGGCCCCAGAAGGAGTTGAACTTAACTCAGTGGTAGCACTACACTCCACCCATTGAGCTTCCCAGGGCCACACAGGTCATTTGATCTCCAGTCATTTACATGGCTTCTGTGTCTGGTGGGCTAAAACGTTTAACGTTTCTCCATCAACAGCAATAAACACCACACACTCAGGAGGAGTCTCACCTAATTAACTTTAAATGCCACTTGCTGAAAGACCACAAGCGAGATCAATTAAGTTGCACACATTCAGCTTTATTACAGAACTTTCCTCCTTTATCTAGGTGATCATTGTGAGCCTTATGTTACCAAAACACAAGGCTCACAAGACTTGGTTAGGAATTGAGAAAACGAATGGATTTTTATGTTAACTCACATGCTTTTTTGACATTAAAAATGCAATGTCATTTGGTTTGGCTTGCTCCCAGTTTCCATTTTCTCAATGTTTGTGAAACATTCTGTGCACGTGGCAGACCATTTCAGCTGTCAATTTGGGTTAGAGGAAAAAAAAACAAATCAGAAAATAGGCAAGGTCAGTTTAAGTCAAGGCAAATTTACTTTAACAATGCTTGCAAACAGGTTCATGACAAAGTGCTGAGGAAAAAGGACACAAATACTGCAAGGTGTGTGTGTGTGTGTGTGTGTGTGTGTGTGTGTGTGTGTGTGTGTGTGTGTGTGTGTGTATGTGTGTGTGTGAGTGAATGTGATGCAAGATACAACAGTTGGGCATGACACCAACACTGCATACCACACCCTCGCAGGAATCTCACCTAATTAACTTCAAATAGCACTTAATGACAGACCGTGAGTGAGATCAACTATGTCACACATGTTCACCTGTTTCTTTCCCCAGAACTGTCCCTCTCTATCTGGGTGATCAATGTGCGCCCCGAGGTACCAGAGCAGACGCCTTCTGTTTACACATTCCTCCAGCCCATATAGCCTGAGGGGGGTGATTTTAGATAGGACCCCTCCTCGCTTGAGACAATAGATCAATGGCGTGACTTCACATGTTTCTCTGCAATTCATTGAATACCTTTAGTGACCTGGCCCATATGCCTCTGGGCCTGAGAGAGAGAGAGAGAGAGAGAGCGAGAGAGAGAGAGAGAGAGAGAGAGAGAGAGAGAGAGAGAGAGATGTATGACTGTAAATGACATATGATACATATACTGTATATTACTATTTTGTTATATATTTTTTTTACCATTTTGTTATTATTTGCTATTTTTTAATCTATAATATTGCATCTTAAGTTTCCTTTTCTCTGTTTCTTTGCTTCCTTTTTGCATTTTAATGTATTACATATATTATAAAGTCCATACTGCTTTGGCAACATTTTATCCTGACAGTCATGCCAGTAAACCTTATTTGAATTGAATTTGAATTGAGCACAGATATACACATATGTACGCATGCACAGATTATATGTCTGATTGATGTATGATTGTATGTACAGTAGACATACATGCTCACCCATCTGTATAAACATATACAACCACGCTCTCTCTCTCTTTCTCACATACGCACACAGATTCACACACACTTTTCCAATAGTCTCTATAGGCTGTAATAAGGTTTGGGGATCTGGGAGCCTATAGCATCTGCAAATGCCTATTGACAAAGCAACAGGTGTTGAGAGAGACAGAGAGAGAGTGAGAGAGTGTGTCTGGTCTGTGTGTGTTTGCACATTCTTCTGTGTGTGTTTGTGTGTGTGTGTGTGTGTGTGTGTGTGCGTGCGCGCACGGGAATGCTTCTGTGTATGCGTGCGTGCCTGTGTATGTGAATGTCTCTGTGTGTTTGTGTGTCTGAATATGCGTGCATGCTTCTGCGTGTATGGCTGTGTGTGTGTGTGTGTTTGTGTGCATCCCCAGAGGTGGGTTGAAGCTGACCAATGACATTCACAGCTATTGTCTCATCTGTCAAGCCTCTGCGGCTCTCTTTAATTTGTTAATTAGACTGCGGGACTCCTGTTTGTTTCAAAAGACCACTGTCAAGATACTTATCTGTTTTACAAGATAATTCCCTGACAGGGTGGTACTCTATATGCCAGTGGGCCTTAACCTTTTTGATGCTGTTTTGGTGCCTCAACTCATTTCTAACAGTTCTGAGTGAAGTAATAAAAAAAAAAAAAGGCACCATGCTGAACCAGTTTTTAAGGTCAATCTTGTTTATCTTGTGGCATATAATTAGAATCACTTTGTTAACAGGAGTTTGTCTTGGTGGCACTGGTGCAGAGACATCTTAGCAACTGAAATAGTAAACTTTCCAGTAACTTAAGTTGCTTTTTTTTATTCTATTTTTTGTACTATTTATATATGCATTTAGATGTATTTGCTCAAGGTAGGCTGTTGATAAGAGGTTTAAACTTTAAACTTTATCTGTTATTATACAAACTGATTTTTATTAATGTGAAAAATGCTGAACTTTTTATGAATGTATTAATGTGAAAGATGCTGATCTATTGATGTAATATGTATGTTGATAGACTAATTTATTATGTTGATTGGCAATTGCCCTGCACCTGCAACCTAACCTATATGCAGCCTACTGGTGGTATCATTTCCATGTTTGCTTTTTTTCTCCCAGCACCCATGATGTCAGATGTCTGCCAGATGTACAAATTTATTTTATTATGGCAACTGAAATAGTAAAACAGTCCCTGTCTTGTCTCGGAAGCTATTTTCAGAATCAGAATCACTTCTATTTGCCAGGAAGTGAATGCACAGAAATTTGTCTCGGTGGTATTAGTGCAAGGACATACCAATAACTAAAATAGAAACATAAGTACATGCTGACATACATGGTACAAGGACAATAGTGGCTGTGAGCCCTCCGCTCCTCTTCCTGAAGACTATCAGAGGTTATTTACTGGAGCTGCCTGGAACACAAATCTGGGTTACAGTGCCACTGCTGCTGCTCTACAGCTAGCTATTACACTGCTGCTGGAAAACACACAGGTACAGGAACATGTCGGCGCTGTTTGAAAGCATCTGAACTCCAATTTTGCAGATTTTTATGTTTTCACTTGAATTGAAGGATTACATGCTCCTCTGTGGGTGGAGAAAATTCTCTTGGTTTTATGAAACCTTTTCAAAACCAATTAGATAAAATGGTAGTCAAGCTAAAAAACAAAGCTGTTTTCTTAGTTCCTAAAAAGCTGACATGTTGGAGATACAAAACTGTAATATACACTCACACAGGTATGCATGTACACTCACAAAGACACAGTGGCACGCACAAACGCACACACAGAAGCATGCACATATGAGCATGCACCACAAACACGGACACAGATATTGTAGGCACACACACACACACACACACACACACACACACACACAAACAGAAGAGCTGAGCTGATAACGTCAGGAGAAACACTATCATCTCCATGCATTATCACGGTTGGTGACAGCTGTAGCGATTGGCGGATCCACACACTGAGGTCTAAAACGTGTAACAAATCTCCTCATGCGTGTTAAATGCTCTTCTGCTCACTAAAATCCACCCTAAACCAGAAATCCCATATGTTATTCCTGTGATCTTAGGCAGTTCAGCCTGGATTTGTTATGTAACATGTGCAACTCTCTCCAAAAGCTAGAAATCTGAGAACCAAGGCGGCTCTAAACTATGGCATCATTCATTGTCTTTACCTGCTTATTCCTACCTTCTTGTTGTGAGCGACAATGCTAATCACTGGGCCACCGTGCTGCCCCTGCATGGATCAACTGAGTATTAAGAAAGTATTACTATCATTACATTATTATTAGAATCGTCCTGGGTGCTGTTAGTTCATCCAGAAGGTTAGTGTCCTACTTGCCTCTCAGTGGAGCGAGCAGCTTCACACGTTCAGAGTTTTGGATGTCTGGCCTCGAGCTTTGAGGAAGATTTTTCACGTTCACGCATCGAGACTGAACTGAGGAATTTAAAGCTTAGCTGCTCTGAGTGCGTATAGGGTTTGAATTGTGTGTATTGGCTCTATAGGACTGTATTGGAGAGACAGACACCCAGGCAAGCAACAGTCTAGTCTAACCTTGTTTATTTATATAGCCCTTTATCACAGTCAAGTCTCAAAGGGCTTTACATACCATCATATACATGTCATATACCATACTACATCATACATATACACATCATATACATCCTATACTAAGTCATATGCATACTTCATATACTACATCATATACATACTATACATCATATACTACATCATATACATACTATACATCATATACTACATCATATACTAGATCAGTGATTCTCAAACTTTTTCATACCCTAATTTAGTCCACATTAGGGCCACGGACCCTCATTTGATTTTGTCTCCCAGACCCAAATCTGAGAATATTTTTATTCTTAGATACGATTTTGTCCAGAATCCCATGACACATATCTGTAAATTATAGGTAGAGAGAAAACAGTGAAACTATGATCAAAATAGTCATTCTGTGTTAACTAGTAAATGAAATAATGGTGAATTTTAACAATTCATCAATTTGCTTGGGACCTCCTGAAACCCCCTCAAGGACCCCTGGTGGTCCCCGGACCCCACATTGAGAACCACTGTACTAGATCATATACATCATATACCATACTACACAGAAAACACAATCATGTCTATGGGCAATTTAGAGTCTTCAATTCACCTGACCTGCATGTATTTGGATATAAGTAGTCTTATTTTTTGATTAATGGCCATGCATTCCTGAAACAATAGGGTTTCAGAAGCCAAGGGGGCTTGCTGTTCCTGTCCTCCACTCCAGTCACAACAGCAGAGTCGCTGAAAACTCATCTCCTCAAGGAGTACCTCACGTCCCCCTGCTGTCCCCGCTGAATCATATCCCCTCTCCCCTATCTCCCTCCTCTACTCGCTATAATATGCTCTTATCTCGAACTTAACAAAATCCTTTCTACCTCTCTCCTTGGCTCTTATTTCTCTTATTTCATTTCCGAGCACTTCTCTCTTACATGATCATTCCAGGGTCGCGGTAATATTGTCAGGACACTACGGCTCTGACCGTTGCACTGCGTACTTGTAATTCTGGTCGTCTAAGAATTGAAACGTAATCTGCTGATGCACTAAGTCACTCTGGATAAGAGCGATGGCCAAACGCCTAAAAAGATTTTCTCAACATAACTGAAGGCAAAACATGAAAATCACCAAAAACAGTGTGTTTTATTATGTGAATTCTGTTTAAGACTGGATTTTTTTCCTTTGTTTCAACCACAATGTAATCCTGTGATCTCTTTCCAGTCACAACACTGACAATCTGAAGACAGTTCAGCTGATTACTGTGATTATCACGTCCCACCGCTGGAAATCAACTGAATTTCTAGCACTGAAGAATGGAGAATTTATGTCTTGAATAAATGTTTTCAGCCCAGGAACGCAAGTTGAAATATACAGTCTGACTCTGAGACTGAGGCTTATGAAAACATATTGCAGCTCCTGTCATATAGGAAACAATCAAGGTTCCTGCATCTCGCAGCTTAAGAAACTGGAGCATAGCCTTACTGAACAAGAAGCTGTTAACACCACAGGCTCCTCTGAATGTGCCACCTCCGTTTGCTTTTTCCAAATTATACTAATGTCAAACACTGGGTTTCACTTGAACAAGTTCTGTGTATTTGTATTGCATGCAGTTTAAGTTTTATTCAAATTCTTTGCTTTGTTTTTGTAATGAAGCTCCAGCGCTGTTAGTCCTCTCACAAATTAAACAATGAAAAGTCTCTTCCAATTCAATTTAACACCGCTCGCCAGGCAGCAGTGCTGTCTCTACTTGGCTGTACAAATATATTTGAATATGGTTGAATATGAACTTACTTGGGGT
The DNA here is from genome assembly GCF_048128805.1 of Centroberyx gerrardi. Taxonomy (NCBI): domain Eukaryota; kingdom Metazoa; phylum Chordata; class Actinopteri; order Beryciformes; family Berycidae; genus Centroberyx; species Centroberyx gerrardi. The sequence continues at coordinate 8,878,026 of NC_136001.1, read as the reverse complement.
GTGCTTGATGTAGCCTGCCAGCCTCAAGATGTGGACACATTTATGGAAATTGGGGTAAAACAAGCGCCGTTCATTTTGTTTGATCAAGTTTTCAATGTAAATTCAACTATTTTACACAAGTCTTGCTCTAGGACTCTTCTGTATGTCGACATTGTTGAACAAATCAAGAGTTTCATGTCCAGCATTAAGAAAGTGACACATACTCTTTTAAAATGATTGACGAAATAATCACTTTTGCAGACTGGATCCTCTATATTTTCTGAGATATTGAATGTTGAACTTCAGCTGACGATTTTGAATAGATTGGTAGCATTTCAGAATCAGCTATTAGAATTCAATCAGAAGTCTTATGCAAAGAAAATATGCTTTTGTTGGAAAATTATGTCGACAATTCAGACAAGGATTGATGGTACGAAATGAAAAAAGTTATTTTTAAAAGTTAGTAGGCGAGACGTTGGTTATCAAAATAATAACACTTTTACAGACAGGATCCTTTATATTTTAGAGATATTGAATGGTGAACCTAAGGTAATGATTCCAAATAAAGGCAATTGGAACCCCTTTAGAAGCCATGTAAGGAAAAAAAAAAAGCAAGCAGTTAGTTCCAAAATGAGATCTCCACCATTTGAAAAAGAAAACCTGACACCTACTCTTACAAAATGATTGATGGAACAAAATGATTGGCAGAACAAAATCAAAGCAAAATATTACTACTATACTTTTTTTCAATGCATGGTATGTAACTCAAATCCTTGGTTGACAAAATAAGAACATATTTGCACACTATCTTCTGTGAGAAAGGTTGAATGATGAACTTCAGGTTTTCACGTTTTTAACACTAGAAAGGTGTGGGGTTACATTTTGGCGTGTAACAGAAGGCCAACAAGTCATCAGTTGAAGGGTGTAAATATAAGTATAACTACTGTTGCCTTGCATGATTTTGAAAATCTTACAGCATTGGTTTGAACAGAAATTGGGTCTTCGAAAAGTCATGGATTAGCATTTTGACAGCTGAGATATTTCAACTCTACAATTCAAAACAGCCATGAAGTGTCCTAGGCGTGGTTCTTATAGGGTTAAATTATTTATTTATTTATTTTGTAAAAATGTATATATAGCATTTTTGTAATTAACTCTATGGAATATAATGAATTTTTTAAAATCCCCTTCATGTTGCAACCTAAGTGCTTTATAGGCCGGAGGTGCCAGGAATGACAAGGAAATATCCTCAGTTTCTTCCAAAGACATGTTTATTTCAGTTCCTGCTAATGCAGTGGGATTGGGACGTCCCTACAGCAAGGCAGGCTATGCATTTCCCACGTATACTGCTGAGCATGTACAGCACGGCCTTCATTTATTTGACACTGTTTTCACAAGACAAATACATCCGAAGCGTGTCGGAAAACATGGCAAAGTGCATTCATTCCAATCACAGTACAGAAAGCTTTTCTTGCACATACATGACAGAAATATGCACAAGAGCACAACACGTGAAAAGTGTGTGGCCACACACATGCGTGCACAAACACACACAGGAATGCATAGATAGCGTGCATACAGTACACTCCAGCACACACACAATCATACAGACGCACTGAAACACAAACATGCAAAAACACATTTAAAAGAACATAAAGGCATGGATAGCTTTCCCTGTACATACAGCGATATATACAGACGCAAACAAACTAATACATTCACAAAACACACATACACACACACACACACACACACACACACACACACATCCCCCCATCTTATGGAGTGTCTCCGTCAAGTTAGGCCTTCTGTGTTTCTCTGCCCCATTTCTTTCTGCCAGCATGGAGATGAAATATTAAAGAGAAGGACGGCACCCTAACCCACATACTGTATCCTGCACTGCCAATTTAACTCACTGCCTTAATAGGCACTGGAGTGGAAACACACACACACACACACACACACACACACACACACACACACACACATGTTGAGGAAATACACACATACTGTACATACAAACAAACACATACACTCACCTGCCTTGACAGTATCATACACACTTATATAGACACAGAAAACACATCGATGATGCACATACACACTTAGACACACACATGATGCACACAGTGAGTATACAGAAACACACAGACACAAATGATACACATACACACTCAGCAAGCACATAAACACATTTGACACATGTAAGCAGACATAGTTAGGGTACACACACTCACACACACATTCATGCACACATACTGAGTGTGTACTGGATGCATACACACACACACACACACACACACTAGAAACTCCTACCCACCTCGCACGGAAGCTGCTTTCCCTCCTCGATTTATAAATTCCCTCCGAAGAAGAAGAGTCTTCATATCAGAGTGGCAGTTTATCTTTCTTGTACATTGATTGAGTACAGTGTGATGTTTTCCTATCACACGCTCAGCTGATAATCTGACACGCTCTGAATACCTGCCATTCAATAAATAATCAATTTGCCTGCTATCTTTCAAATTACACTCTCAAACCATCTTACTCTCTCTCTCTCTCACCTGCTTTCTCTCTCTACATATCTGCCATCCACTAACTAATCACTGCCTACAATTTTTCAGATTTACGAACTATCTCACCCTCCGTATGTATGTTTCTCCCTGAGTATCCGTCATTCGGTAATCAATCACTTTGCCGGCAATTTTTCACATGATCACACATTTACAGCCCATCTCTCTCTCTGCCTCTCTGTATCAATCTATCTACAGGTTCTGTCTGAATATCCACCATTCAATAACCAATCACTTTGCCTATAGATTTCTCAAATTACATTTCTGTCTCTTTCTCTCTCTTTGAATATCTGCTATTCCCCAACCAATTACTTTATCTGATATATTTTCAGATTACATTCTCTTGCTCTCTCTCAATATTGCAATATTGCAACATTTGGAATACCTTCCTTCTTATGCGGGGACACGTTTTCCATGTCGTCGGCGTGATGGCATTTTAAGAAAGCGGGGAACAATCTTGTTTCTTTTTTCTTTTTTTTTCTCGTAGTCATTAGTGACTGAAAAGTGAGGGAGAGAGAGAGAGAGAGAGAGAGGGAGAGAGAGAGGGAGGAAAAAAAGCAAGCAAATAAGATTTGAAGCCTAGCAAAACAGGAAGGCTCTCCGGGAGAAGGGAGTTGTCACTTTCCATTAGACACAGTCACACGGACGGGCCCGGCTCGCCCGGCTCCTCGCCCGCATTCACACCGCCAGGCGAGGAGCCGTACAGCTGGAGAGATTTACCTTTCCTCCCCAGTCTGCGTGTGTGCGTGTCTTTGCGTCTTGTGTTTTTCGCACGCAGCTGTCGCTTTTCATGCCGCATGTCTTCCCTGTGAGTCTGTGTGTGTCTGTCTTCCTTTTTGCCAGCTGCTCCCTCTAAATGTACTGTCTTTCTGTCATTCTGTTCCTGTTTCGTCTGATTCTCCCTCTCTCTCTCTCTCTCTCTCTCTCTATACATATATATATATATATATATATATCGTATATTCTCTCTAGTGTCTGCCACTCTGTCTATTTTTGGCTGGTTGTAGTAGTATCATATCATTCTCTCTTTCTCTCTCTTTCTCTCACACACACACTTTGTCTCCATCTTTGTCAGCCTCAATATCAATTCTACCTCCCCCCCCCCCCCCCCCCCCCCCCCTCTCCCTCCCTGGCTCTCCTCTCTCCGCTCTCTCTCCGCTCTCCTGTCTCTCTCCATGGCATTGGTTTACCTCCACTTCTCCTCTCATCCTCGCCTCTGTCATGTACCTTCATGAATATTGAAACACCACCCCGCCTCCCACCCCTTCCTTTTGGTAAAGCCCGGCCTGTCTGAAGATGTTAGGAGCAATGAATTCCTCCTGAGCGGCTCCTCTTTGCTTTGCGCTGAGATGTTTGAGCGGAGCCCCTGCGCAGGAACAGTCCTGCTAGTCCATTATGTTCGGGACGCTCGGAGTTCACACACACTCCGCTGACCTGTCTGTCGCATCCTGTAGCATCTGCGAAAACCTTGTGAACGCGTACCAGTCTGGAGATATATGCATTTTTCATCTTTTTGTCCATCTTTGATACTTTACCAGGCATTTACATCGGCGTTATCCAACTTTGAGATTTTTCAAGATTTATTTATATTTTTGGCGACATCTTTGGTGCTAAGCAGTCATTGCTGTGCTGTTTTTGCTAACAACCCAATTCTTCTTATAGTTATCCCTAACCAACTGCAGTTGCTGTTGACGGAAATGTGAAACACATCCGGAGGATTTTTCCGGGAAAGAACTACCAGACACCGGGTGTTTAGAACAGCAAGTATTAAAGCTTTCATGAACTGGATATAGGCTGAATCACTGTTGTGTTCTATCAATTGGCAATAGAAAGTAGCAAAACTGACATTAATTTATATTAATATGTAGCGAATAGTAACATTTTACATTTCCACTGGTTTTCCATCGACCCAGCTGTCATGAAATGTTTCCTTAGCTATGGGAGACACTTTTCTCTATACTAGGACTTTTATCATGTAGCCTACTTTGCAAACTTAAAACATTTACTTGGAACACTTTATATACAGCTTGTCCCCTGACTTGTCTGTCACTTAACGCAGAGACCTTGTATAGCCCAAAAAAAAAATCGACTTCTTCTCAGGAATTGAGGATAAAGTGGTCGATTTTCCAATTTTGGCCCTTTCGTTTTTTGACATTTTACAATACATTTTCAATTATCTGACTTGGTCCCAGAGTCATGGAACATTTTTTACACACTGGGGACAACGTCTGCTGTCAATTATAATAACAACACTGTCGATGATGGCCTAGTTCTGGGCCGAAATACCAACAGTTTTCAAGATATCTCATCAAGATATACTGTACTTCACCCCCCCACCCCCACCCCTCCTCCCTGTGAATCATATCCCTCTCATCTCTCCCATATCTTCCTCCCCGACTTTCTTCAATACGCTCAGCTTGGAAGTAACGAAGAACAAATCCATTCGACCTCTCTGCTTGGATCTCATGTCCTTTTCCTAGTAGTTAGTAGTAGTAGTTTCATATATGATCATTGAAAGGTCACAGGAATATTGTTGCGGCACTATGGTTCTTACCGTTGCACTCCTACTTGTTGTTTACAGTGTCCCACTCACTGCAAGTCACTCTGGAAAACAGTGTCAGCGAAATAACCTAATTAAATTTGAATTAAATGAAACAAATTTAATGAGCAGATTCGAGTTTCACATTTCACCGTTTGAGAGTAAATGGGGAATTACACTCCAACATGACCTATCCACCGCTTAAAATAAGTGACACCTACTCTCTACTCTCTCTACAAATGATTGACAGAACAAAATTGAAACAAATTATAGCATTTTTTTAAGGATAGTCAGTAACTTCAGCTCTCAGTTGACACAAGGATAACACTTTACTGACAGAATTTTTGACTCTCTCTCTCTCAGCTCAAATTATCTACTTGATGACACATGAAAGTAAATTTAAAACAGTCAATCTGTAAAGATGATGATGCTTGGGCAGCTGAGACAAAGAGATAGATAGATAGATAGATAGATAGATAGATAGATAGATAAATAGATAGGTAGATAGATAGATAGACAGATAGATAGATAGATAGAGTGCTCTTTTTCAGTCTCGCCCTGCTTCATACTCACATGGTTGCATACAATCAGACCTGACCACCTGACCTCTGCACTGCAAAAACTGCAAAAAGACTTATTTCATATCATCATTTCATCTTGTATCCAGACTTACAAAGCAGATTTATTTTAGTGAAGCCATCTTACTGCACTGGCAGATAATTTTACCGATTTCAACAAATCTGACTTTTTTTCAGGATAATGTAACTTGTTTCAGGACATTTACTTGGCAAAAGTGAAATTGTCTTGGAGAAAGTTTGTTTCAAGATTTTCTTCAATGTTTTATGATTTCTTGAAATAAGTCATATTGGCATGTATCAAGTGACATTTATTGAAACCAGCAACCAGCGCAGTGAGATAATTTGACTAAAAATGTAATGAAATAAGCTTGATAGGTCTGGAAATAAGATATTGACAACTTGTCATGTTTTGCAGTGTGAGCAGCTGGGGGTGAAGTGCCTTGCTCAAGAGCCCCTCCACAGTAGCCGTGCCCAAATTTTCCCAGTGGGTTCAGGAGCCAGCGACGTTCCGGTCAAAGGTCTGCCTCTCTAATATTGCCTTCGGCAGGGCCAGGGTTTGGCAAATGGGACTAAATCAATGTGGATAACACCATGTGCTATAAGGAACAAGACCTTGTTAAAAAATATGCTTGGTCATAATTCTTGGCAATGTGACCAGTCTGTATTGGCTCAAAATGCAGCTAGAGGCCACCAGAACCACCACAGTTCATTAGGTTACTTGGAGAGTTTAGCCTTCATTTGGGAACATAAACACTTCTCTCCCAAACATAAGAGACCAGAAAACCAAGCCTCTAACCTGAGACGTCATTAGGAGACAAAACATGGAGCTTTTACCATCGACAAAGAATGATTTTATGAATTCATTGAGTGTTTATTTGAGCTTTTATATCCAATCAAGCCTTATTTCACACAGTGCTAAAATGTCTGAGCCCATATAAAACCACTCCGGGGATTGTCACTGTGTCCATAAAGTCAATCTGACCAAAGTTTATCAAGACCCACACACTGTCGTCCGGCAAATAAATAAGGCTTTTACCTGACGAAGATCTGCGTTGGATCGAAACGTCTGTGTTATTTTGTCACAATCAATGTTGAAAAGGCAGCTAAGAGTGTTCTTCATCAGCTCCTTGCCTGCCTGCATGTGCGGTAGCTTCACTCTTTCATGAAGTCAATAAAGCAGCTCTATTATTTGTCTTTTTTGAAGACAACTTCACAAGAGTCTCGGCTTTGTGGTTTGCAGTACTGGGAGATAGATGTTCGTGTTCGCAAATCTAGGCTTAAGTGTCCAAGATCACAGGAAAATCAGAGTAAAATCCCTTCCCACTGGGGCCGCCCATGCTAAAATTATATTGTATTACTATAAGGCATTTTGGATAGGGGTAAATGCCAAATATGATGTCATGTTATTCTATTTTTGGGTGTTTTATCCCCTTAGGGCTTTATTAAAATTACCAAATAAGCCTAACATGATATTTTTGTGGTGCATCGATCTGTTGCATCTGTTTTTATCGATTTATTTTAGTATTGCCATGAATGAGAGGACCCATGCCACTTCATTGCAACGCTTGGGTATTGATAAAAACCTGCCAGATGATCATTCACGCCCCAGATCAATGTCATCATCATAATTCCATCTGAGGAGGTGTTGAGTAAACCTATCGATGTAATTGCTTATTATCACCGGTGCACAAGCCTTTGGGAGACACACATATATAGGCTACAGTATAGGATTTGATAGGCTGCTACACCAGAGGCTGTGCTGCAAAGAGAGAGAGAGAGAGAGAGAGGGGGGGGGGGGGGGGGTGTTGGGGAAGAGAAGAAGGGGCAAACATGGGAGAGAGGGAGAGACAGAAAGAGAGACAGTGAGTGAATGAAAGAGAGGGAGAGGTAGTAGCAGGCAGGGAAGTGAAGGAAGGGAGAAAATGGGAGACAAGAGAGCAGCAACAGTGAATGAAAGAGAGAGAGGTAGAGAGATAGAGAGAGAAAGAGAGAGAGGGAGGGAGGGAGGGAGGGAGGTGGTTTGGGGGTGGAGTGATTCAGTGAATGCAAGGCACTGCCCTCTCTCTCTCTCTCTCTCTCTCTCCTTCCACTCCTCCTCCGGGTGGAAATTCATCCTTCAGGCTCGGTAGCGGACATTTGTGTGGAGGACCTCGGGAGTAAAGGACGGTATCCAGCAGTCGGCGGCTTCAGGTCCGCCAGCAGCAGCCTTCCCCAGCCGGGTTAATGGGTGCAGTGGTCCTACTGGTGCCTCTATAACCCCGTTGTAACGACGAACCAAGACACTACTGTGTAAGTGGTTGTTTTACCACTACAGAAAACGATGTGATTTTTTTTTTATTTTTTTTACTATTCTTATCACTCACCCCCCAGCCTTGGCTTTGTTATTTTTTGTGCTTTTCTATTTTTGCTTTTTCTTATTTTCTTCCTTTCCACAGCAGGATTTTGTAACCGGTGGTGGTTCTATTTTATTTGTTTTCCTTTTAAAGTCCGGACACTATTCCGTGTCGGTGTGTTTTTTTTTTTATGGTGGAATAAGGCTTCCACCTTCCACTGCGACTACTAACTTTGGACCACCGAAAGACAGCCAGTCTGTCGCCAGTCAAGGGGAGAGAAGAGATTTGACACCGAGCAGCCAGCCTATATTTGTCCGCTTGCTTCTCTGGGTGAAAGGGAAGGAAGAAAACCAAGCTCCCCTGCCGCCGCCGCCGCCGCCGCCACCAGTCTCCCTTTTCCCTCGTACGGAAGAAGAAGAAGAAGAAGAAGAATAGGGGAGAAAAGGAGGATTTCACCGGAATAACGGAAGGGGATATAAACCGGGAGGAGATTTGACGGTCAGTTTCTCTTTAAATCACGGCCCTTTATAGTCGTATAATGTCTTTTGCCGCTATGTGTCTCAATATCCAGGAGATGTGTGGCATTTATTGCATCCTGCAAATTTCTTTTCTCGAGTCTATTATCGGCTCTTGTGTGTTGCTTCAGAGAGAAAGTGCTCCGTGGAAAAGGGGGGAGACGTTCAAGGAGATATCAGCGGGTAGAAAGTCGGATACGAAATAGCGTTGAACTATCTTTTTGCGCCGCGAATCTCCTAAGGGGTTACTGTTGAAATATTATTGTGCACACTCAGACCAGCGTGAAATGAGGTGCGTTTGATAATATACCCGGGGTCGCACCGCAGGGTTTATATACGCCGTGATTTGCAGCAACAGCGGCAGCGGCACCGCTCGCATAGTCGAGGATATTTTTAGGCAATCGCTGTGTTATTAGCTGGCTTGCTGGGCTACTTATCCCGGCTACCGCTTTCACCAGCCCTCTCCGCCCTCCCTCGCTCCCTCCTCCCTCGCTCACTTCCTTCCCTTCTTCCCTGCGTCCTTCTATGCTCCCTGTCCGCTCGCCGTGCCCGGGGTTTGGACAGCTGAAGCCCATAAGGCTCATTCCTCTGGCTTCAAAAACCAAACAGGTGCATTTTAAAGCCAGGCCAGGACAGGCAGGCAGGCTGTGGTCCAAGAGGGTTGAGAGGGGCCTCTTCTTTTAATTTGGGCTGACTGTATTTCATAGGCTGTTACATTAGGTGCGATTCTGGGTTTATTTTTGGCGTCCTGCTCTAAGAGGGAAAGTGTCCCCCAAGGCTTTGACGGGTGAAATCAACGAGAAATCACTATAATATTCCTGTAATATCCCTATAGTAACTTATAGTGTTTCTTTGGCAGTAAATAGTGAGTTTTTAATGATCCTATTGTACTTGATGGCATTTTTTTTTTTAATCTCCTATGGTGCTGTATTCGAGTCTATAGTGTCCTGTTTTGTGTGTGTGCGTGCGCGTGTGCTGCCGTGCGCCAATGGGATTCGAACTTGGTTACATTGTATCAGATAGGATAGAACGTTGGGTAACGTGCAGCAACGCAACAAACATCTTATTATAAACATTATATTCCAGTTATATAAACATAAATACTGGCTATTTTGAGGGGAGAAACCAGTAAAACAAAGCCTGTTCCGTTTTCTATATGCCTCCGTGCCTGTGAGTGCAATAGCAACCCTAATAGGAACAATAACAGTTTGGAGGTGAAGTGTGTACCGGTTAACGGGGTGGGGGGGGTGGGGGTGTTTTCGCCCACCTCGTCGTGATTCCTCTCACGTATGCTTTGCCATGGAGACGTTTGACAGCCTGCCGTGGTCTGGGTATGTCTCCTTTGACCGAGGGACAAGACAAAAAAGAAAAAGAATCAGTGTCAATGAGAGATGATGAAGCATGAGAAGAAGAAGAAAAAAAAACACCTCCAGAAGGCTGCGTTGTGCTATTTATGAAGTTCAGTGTGTTTGGCCTGGATGACCCTGAGTAAAAATCACTATAACATTGCTATAACATTCCTACAGAGTGTGTCTGTGGTACTCTGTAGGAGTACCGTTATAGTGATATATATATATTATATATATGTATATATATATATATATATATATATATTTTTTTTTTAAATCTCCCATGATATCCCTATAATATTCGTATAGGGACTTGCAGTGTGTCATTGGTAATCAAAAATAATGAGTTTTTAGTGACCTCATAGTGCTAAATGGTATGTCTTTTTAATCTCCTATGGTACTACTGTAATATTCCTATGGGGTTTTATAGTGTGTCTGTAGTACTCAATAGTGAGTTTATAATGACCTTATCTACACGGGACATGGGAAATCTCCTATGGTATCACTGTAATATTCCTATAGGGACTTATAGTTGTGTTGTAATATGAAGCCTAACATTTGCGCAGTATCCTAAAATTGGATTGCTATAGTTATTTGTTCATGAGGGAGGCAGCGGCTAATGGTCTGGCTTGACTACAAAGGTGTTTTTTTTAAAGAGCTGGCTATTGTAATCTGACCTTTGAGCTCTTGGTAGCTATTCAGCTCCTGTTTGGCTGCTGTCCTGTGGATGATTTGTAGAGTTTTGCGTAACGGTCAAACAAGTGAATTTTCTCATGTTATAGACCATGCATTTTGAAAACATCTTTTTTTTCAGTGACATGTTTTGTCTGTTTCTGTTCTGTTTTTATGTCCCTTGATTTTTCATGGGCATTTGCTCCTTTATCCTACAGGCCCAGTACCAAATAACTAAAGGAACTTGGCTATTCACTAATGGGCAATTTGGGGGTTTTTGAGTGGTCCCATGGGTGTCGTTATTCTTTGTCAGGAGCCTCAGACTGGGCCTAGAGTACCACCTATATCCCCACCACTCCCAATGGATAAATCAATGTGAATGATATCTTCTCAGTATTTCCCCCCTGAGTTCTATTCTATTCCATTCTATTCTATTCTATTCTATTCTCTCCTCAGTGACGTAAATCAGCCCGACCTGCAGCTGAGCACACTTGCTTGTGTGTGTCTATATGTGTGTGGGTGTGTGTGTGTAAACAGGCGTCATGTTGTTAGGACTGGTGTGCTCTGTAGACAAGCTGTCTTTAATCCTCTACACAGAGCGCTGTGTTTATTTCCCTAGGAGCAGCAGGAACAGCCTACACTGATGGTGTGTGTGTGTGTGCGTGTGTGTGTGTTCACAGGATTGTCAATTTGCTCTCATGTTTTAAGTTTGTGTACATCAAATGTGTGAGTTTGTGTGTGCTCATGTGTGTCCTGTGTTTGAGTGTGGATGGGTTTGTGTGTGTGTGTGTGTGTGTGTATGTGTGTGTGTGTGTGCGCGCGGGGTGTGGTCGCCCATGTGTGTATGCATGTGTGTTCTAGGAACAGTGTAATAACTAGCAGTGGAGCAGTAGCTTCAGTAGCGGTAGCACTGTTGGATTTCTGACCAGAAAATGTGTTTGGGGAAAGTGAATGAGTAACGTTCTCCTCTCCCCTAACAACTACTGAGATTCCCTTAAGCAAGGCACTTAACCTCCCCAACTGCTCCATTGTTGCTACCTGAAGTGAATATGTGTAGAGCTGTATGAAAGTGAAGCAGGGTGTCGCTGAAAAAGAGCAAGGATGCTCAGTTGACTTTCCCTGGTTAAATAAAGGATAAAAAAAAAGCAGATTAGTGTCCCGGGCAGCGCCGGTGAATAACCTCATCTTGTCTTTTCTTTGGGAAGAGCAGCAGAGGACGCACACAGCCTGTAGTACACACACACACACACACACACACACACCCCGGAACCATCTGTGTTTGACTGGATGTATTTGTGAACCATTTTCATCACCCTTCACAGTAGTAGAAGAGCGATAATAACACTAAGGGATGAGAGATGCTCTGTTGTGTGTGTTGCGCTCTCCCTTTGCAGTGAAGTGAGGCCCAGTTGTTCTTGTACCACATTTCCAACGTGGACTGAGTCACTATTTATTAATTTATGTGTGTGTGTGTGTGTGTGTGTGTGTGTGTGCGCTTGTCTGAATGTGTTCTATCATCATAAGCCCTTTACAGAAGAGATCTGTATACTAGCCATTAAGGGTTGAGTAAACTCTGTGTGCGCTTGTGCGTTTGTGAGAGTGTGTACTGAGTGAATTTGCCTGTGTGTAGATGTTTGTGCCTGTGTTTCTGTGTGTGTGTGTGTGTGTGTGTGTGTGTGAGCGAGCGAGCATGGATTTGTGTATCAAAGAGTCAACACCAGCAAAGAGCTCGCCTCTGAAAGACGCCTCAGTCTTCAGTAAAAAGGTGTGCTGTTAGGCTAAAAAGGTTTAAATTACCTCTAGAGGCAAGCTACCGTGCAGCCATCTTTTCAAGGTGATGATCAGCTTAATAGGTATTGACCCTCTGCACTGTTCTGCGAGATGTAGCGCACACTTTGTATTTGGTCTGTTTTATGTCAAAGTCTATAGGTCTATTTTGCGGCTTTGCAAGAAAACCCTGTAACTCCACGTTGGTTGTTTTTCCATCTTTTTTTCCCACTTGAAGCTTTCATTATGAGTAACTTACGACTGGAAATGGCCATGAGAAGCCAAATCCATTGCTGACTTTCAAAAAATGCAATGTCTGTCATTCAATTTGACTATAAAGGCTGATTCCCATTATTCCTGAAACATTGGCTTCAGGGAGATACATGGTTCAAAATACATATATATATATATATATATGTGTGTCGTTTTTGGGACTTTGAATGAAAACCTTCTGAAAGTCCAATTTGGTGGTTTTTCATCTTTTTTATTTTCCATTTGTAGCTCACATAATCCTTTATGTGCTGAATAACTCATATCCTCGTATGGCCCTGAGCAAGCCATTCAAAATTCATTGTAGAATTTTTAAAGATAAACACCGCCGTCAATCACTCTGATAATAAGGCTGTTTTTTCTTTATTCCTGAAAAGTTCACTTCTTGGAAATGCATGTTTTTTTTTGTTTTTTTAATCCGACAACAGCTTTGTTTTTATCCTATTTCCATCTCGCCAAAGGAGATCTCCAGGAAAAAGGCACAGGCAGATTGGAGTCAGACATATTCCCCAGACGTCTTCCTAACCCCCCCCCCCAACCCCACCCCGCCCCACCCCACCGAGGGTGTTTCTTCTGTCTGCGTTGGAGCTGCTCCCTATTTCAGAAATCAATATCCATCCAAAATAGGATTGAGTTCTTCTGTTATGAAAAGCCTTGTGTATCCTCCAAATGATAAGTCTAATCTTTGGCTCCCTGCTTTTCAAACTTTAGGTACAAGTGGAAGGAAGGCTGCTTCTTTCGGCTTAGAGATTGTGATAGTTATTTTTTTTTCTTTCCTATTTCGAAAGCTTTGGGTGGAGGGTAAAAAAATGTGTGCATGTCGTGGAATAAGCCCACTTTATCGCATTGGGAGATGAGATTTAGATCCTTTGGGCGGTTTCTCTCTCTCTCTCTCTCTCTCCTCTCCTCCTCTCCTCTCGCTCTCCCTCCTCCCTCCTCCCTCCTCTCTCCTCCTCCCTCACCCCCTCTGGACTAAAATAGGGGATGAGGCATCTACAGCGTCTGTCGGCCTACAGTTGGCTACAATTCTGTCGCTGTGACTCACGCTTTTTCCATGACTGAAACACCACTTGTTGATGCACATACGTTTGTCAGAACTCGAAAATAAACGCTCCTCGGATGTTGGAAAGCCTCGCAGGCTTTTTAAGACTGGGGCTATCGCTGCCTCTATTCTTAGGTGGTGAGATAACAACAGGAAAAGAAAGGGGCTTTGGTGGATGACGTTGGCTAGCAAAGTCGGATTCGGGGGGTCTGCGAGTGTAAATACTGCCAGAAGTGCATGTGGGACAGCGAGCTGAAGTTGGTCTTTTTGCCGTTGTCATGGTTTCAACGTGGTTTAAAATAGAGGCCAATAAAACCCCATAACCAAAACCTGACAGTCTGCTGGTCTGACTTGTATTACTCTTTGGATGGTTAATCTATATTGTACTGTAGATGAGTCGACAGCCAAAAAGCAGCTTCACTGCTTCAATACTTTCACTTCTGACTGTATGCTGAACACTTAGGCTGTGCTACTTTCTTTTGATTGCAATCCACAATAGCTTCTGTCATGATTAAATTCTTTATAATGCTGTCACCATTTCCTCTGGGTCACGGTGTTAAATACAGCCTCTGTCAGTCTGTCACAGCCTAGGTTTTTATTTCCACTGAGTATAGGAGTCTCCAGCTGCTGTTTTCACTCTCCTGTTGGGAGCTAGTCAAAATCACAGAGAACCAAGCAGGGCCGTGAACAGTGTTTCACTTGGTTTGACTTCTTTAAAAACATATTGAGCATAACTAAAATACCAAAATAAAATCAGAGGCTAATTTCCATTGCAGTCTTCACAGTGTTACAGGTGGCAAGTCAGGCTTGGGCATATTACATTCAAAATAATATCTATATTTAAATGATTTAGCTGGCGCTTTTATAATCGTCAGTGTTAATTTAACTCTGACAGTGTAAAATTGAACACTATGCCAGTGTTTATATAAGTCTGCACCCATCAGAGTTAATTTAACACTTTTAGATAGTGTTGAACAGCCGCCCCAGAGCCATAATCAGCTCTATGAGTGAACAAACAACTCTCCAATCAACACTTATCAACTCAAAATTATTGTCACTGAAAAATCAACACTTATCAGCCCTGGAAAATTTGCTGTGTATCCAGAGAGACGTAAAACAAGTTCAAACAGAATGAATTTAAATTCCTTCAGCAGATTGCCTAGGTCTAAAATCATCATCAAGTCTTTTATAGAGAACAAAATTATAGATCAGAATTAGTTAAATTATTTGAACATGATGCCAGTGAATTGGGACACTATTGACGAGTGGTGGAGACTGCAGGAGATGGAAATACCAAACAAGGTCGGGGTCAATCCACCTTTACCTCAGAACATTTGTTCCCGATAATTTGATAATAATAACTAATATAATGATGGAATACTTGATGGACATGCCCATGGAACCGGTAGGGATTCAGTGTCTTGCACAAAGACACTTCAGCAGGAGGGATGCCTGTTGACAAGGGGGCTTGAACCTGGGTCCTCTGGTTAAAGGTCTCCACACCCAAAAAGAGGCATAATCCTTCCTGCTGGGGGGTGGAACCCTCGCCTCCTGGCACCTTTTCTAGGCAAAAGATAGCACATTTTTTGGAATTGTGAAGAACATGCCCTTCCTTAATTGACTGAATGGACCCAACCCTGACAGCAAAGCTCCATCTCATGTGCTGTATCATCACCATGTCCTCAAGTTCACTGATTTTGAAAAGCCAAATCCAACAGCACAATGCTATTGGTGAATTGCTGGCAGCCATGCACACCAAAACAACACAGAATGCCCAGGCTTGGAGTGGTGTGGGAAATAAATGGCTTCTTTTTTTGGACTCAAGCAAAGGGAGCGTGTCAAAATCGTTGCCTTGTGTATTTGGCTGTGCGGCTATTAGGGTGGTGCTCCTTAGTGGCAGTTTCCTGTATAATTGCAGCTGACATACATAGCTGTGTACTGCTGCAGAGGGAGATGGCGCGGCAAGCTGGCCAGGCTATTATGAGCGATCAGTGTAGCTAACTGCTCCGGCCTGTATGTTACTGATATAGAGGCCGGTTCAGTGCCAGAGCTCAGGGGGGTTCTGGTCCCCGCGGAGGCGCCTCTAGCCCTGTTTTTCACATCTTTAATTGCTGTTGTACCTGTTATTTTGGGTTGGCTTAACACTGCTATATGGCCAGCTCCATATGCAGGACTGCAGGGTGTGATTTTTGACTTAGAATTCTCTGGACAGACAATTCAATTGCCAACTTTTTTGTATTGTCCTGAACACATCCCTACTGACTTTGACTGCCAAATGTATGACTCTTGAGATATTTTTAAGATTTCTGGACAAACAATTCCAACTCCATATCCTGTTTTCCTGCTTTTCATTCCTTATCATTTCCTTTTTTGTTTCCGTGTTGTCCTGATTTCTTCCCTGCTTACTGTACTGTGGTCATATGCATGACCATCAGAGGTGTGATCTTTCTGCTATGGTTTGTTTTTAACTTTGTCATTTCTAGACACACAACTCTCGTTGAGTCCCCAGAATTCCTATGTCTGCTTCTTTTTGCCACTCATTATCTAATGCTTCCCTCTGTTTTCCGATCACAACCCTAATAACTGTGTGAGAAGCTGTGTGTGTGTGTGTGTGTGTGTGTTTGGGTGTGTGTGTGTGTGTCACTGACTTGGGAGACAGAGAGAGAAAGAGGGGTGGCAGAGCAGTAATTAGTTCTGGGGCATTAACTGCTTATCAGTGGACAGTTTTATTAGCCCCCTTGTTTTGGCTGGTTAGCCTTCTGGACATGGAGCCAAATGGTGTTCTGCGTCGCCCGGTCAACCATGGAGGAATTCCATGGCGATGCCAGAGTGCTCAACGTTGTGAGAAGACCTAATCGTGATTTGACTTCACCACCAACACAGCAGTCACATACTGTGAAAAGTCATCACACTCAGTGTGATTTTACTTTTAAAATGTTGCTTTATTTGCCTGATTACCCTTTGCAATCTTCATAAAAAGAGGAAAGAATGCTTTATTAGCCTGCGTGTTGGTTTGGCTGGTTGGTCTTCTTGGCCCCAAATAGCAAACCATTTGGGTTGCCTAATCAACCATGGAGGAATTCCTCTCCAATGCCACACATTGTGAAAAGACCTAATGCTAAATATTTGATCATTACTAAAGCCTTATCAAACAGGAAAGTAATAATCTGTTTTTGCTACTTTTTGCTACCATCTATGGCTGATTGATATAACACAAACATGATTAAATACATAGCCAGTTCATGACAGCTTTTACATTACACAAACACCCGGTAGTCTTTCTCAGGATGGGTCTTGATGGGCTGAACAGACAAAAGAAAAGAGTGACACCTACAGCAAAATTTCAGCAACAGAAGACGTCACTTTACTGGCCACACTGTTTGATTGCCAAAGTGAAGTCGAAAAACACCACAGCAATAACCACTTAGCACCAAAGATATCAACAAAATAAAAAACTAGAATCTTGCAGATTACCACTTTAACAGTGTTTTCTCCCCTCTAAGGAAACTTTTGTGAGTCTGCGTGCTGTCGTGGTTGGTTAACCTTTTGGACACAGATCCAAAAGTGGAAGCCTGTTGCTTGGTCAACCATGAAGGAATTCTGCTGCACCACAAAAACCAAAACAACCACCGGATGCCAAAGCATGCCAGTGCAATAACCAGGCAAACTCTTTTAGTTTGCCGACCGGGGGGCTTAGGCATGTATTTTTAAGGACTTGTGTTAGACTTAGCCAAGATAAAAGTGGAAGGCATTTCAAATATAAAAAAACAAAAAACAGAGAAGTGCTTGGTTTTAACTTTCCTGGCATATGGTGTTAACACCTTTGATAGTGAGATACATTAAAATAAAATGCCGAGTGCTTGTTTTTAGCTTATCTGGCATGTGGTGTTAACGGCAAGAAAGATAAAAAAGGGAAAAAAAGCTTATCTGACATGTGGTGTTACTGCTTTTGAGACTATTTGTGTGTCTTGTAATTCAAAATTAAAACCACTTCTCAAGCGCGGCACGGAAAAATCTTCAGTCTCAGAGAACTCGGGAAGCAAAGAAGTGACACTTTCAAGATCAAAAAAGCAAACCTTACATTTTTCCCACATACTTGCCACCATTTTAAAAAGACATCCTTATATCTGTCTCTGTCTAAGTTTGTGTGTGTGTGTGTGTGTTGTTTGATGCAGGCAAACAGCTAGCCCCCTCCACCTGGGCAGGGAGGTTTTAAAGTGTTGGTGGAAGACAAATACAGCAGGCCAGAACTGGAAATGAGACTGGAGAGAGCAGGGCAGCGCTAAATCTAACAGTCAAACACCACCAGGCTGCCTTCACACCAGCCAACTGTGTGTGTGTGAGTGTGTGTGTATCGGTATGTCTTCATGTGTGTGTGTCGGCATGTCTGTGTGTGTGTTTCGTTGGATTCTCAATGGATGACATTGTCCCTGGCGTGGATTGAAACACTCACACACACGTCGATGTATATACCCATGCTGGTGTGTATGTCTGCACACACACATACACACACACTACATACATTGACACAAATAGAAGTGAAGGCTTTACTTGACACACATTGTACAAGTGTGGACAGCTCAGCAGATTTTGCAAATAGTGAAAAGTTCCACTATAGAATGCGGAAATAGCTAAAAGTTGTTAGTCAGCTGATATCCACTTCATTTAAATCTCAGTAAAGCAGTGAGTGATTGGATGAATGGATTAGATGGATGGATAGATGCATTGTACATTGTGATTTTATTGTGTTTTTTGTTGTACGTCAAGTCATTATTTTATCTTCCATCAAGGGCCACGATGGGAATAAGTGTTTTAAATAACACTTTCTTGTACTATCCTCTGGAGTCAAAAATGCATTCATTAAGTTTCTTTTATCATGTATTTTTTTATTTCCCAAATCAAATCAAACCGTATTTTACAAGTAATCCCTCGCTTGCACTGCAGCCTTGCTCGGGGCGGCGGATGGGTGTGGTTTGCTGCGTCGGGACAGGTCATGTCGTGTCAGGTGAGCTGTCAAACTGCAGGACTTCACTAAATTGACTTTGAAGTACTTTCCTGTGATTGTATAAACTCTCTGGCAGAGACTGACAGTCCTATGTGGCACACAGCAGCCTTCAGGTACTCCAAGCAGGTTAAAATAAATGCTAAAACCTACATGCAAATAGTGTTTCACCCAGCCTGACAGATACAGTACAGTAGAGGCACAAGGAAGTAAACAGCCAGGGAAATGTGTCAGTGCATGAATGCTCATTTCCAAGCCTATTTGCAGATTTGTGTAACGGATCAGGATGTCATGACTCATCCATTCATCCACTTATTCACCCGCCCCTTTATCCATCTATTCATCCACCCACCCATCCATCCACCCACTCATCCACCCATCAATTCATCTATTCACCCCACCCATTCATCCGTGTATCCATCTTTTATGATGGGCAGTCATTCAAAGGGACGAGAGCTGTCGTCTGCCAATGCGCTCCGATGATTCACGTCCTGGAGACGCCATAGCCGTGTGTGTGTGTGTGTGTGTGTGTGTGTGTGTGTGTGAATAGTCTGGAGCAACAGAGGAGGGGCTGTGTGTGTGTGTGTGGATGCAGGCTGGAGGGACAGAGGAAGGACTTGGGAGTGACAGGACATGTAGTAATGGGATGTCTTGATTGATAGGACTGGAGACTGCAGAAATGGAGAGATAGGGAGAAAGAGGAGGTGGGAGAGAGAGATAGAAAGAAACGGGGTTAATAGAAAGGGAGGGAGTGAGAGCGAGAAGAGAAAACAGGCAGAGAGAGAGAGAGAGAGAGAGGGGGAATGAGGGCGAGAGGCAAAGGACGGGAGGTGAGTGGAGCAAGGAGAAAACAAGCGATAGAGCAGTTTACTTCTCCTGGACGTCCTTGAAGTGTTCAGCTTGCCCTCCATTGGCAGCTCTGCAACTTAGAGGGGGGTATTGTTTACATTGTTGCCGCTTCAAAGAGCATTACAATTTAATAAGGCAATAATCTTCAAGGGCAAATGGACCGTGATGCAGACGGAGTACACCCAAAAACCCTGCTGTTCAGAAAACAGCAACATATCTCCAGCGTCCTACAGAAGCCTCATATCTCTCAGTTTGCAGCTGTGGAGTTCATTTCCAGAAGACGATATATCAAAAAAATAATCACCTGAAGTTCATTATTAAAGCTGCGCTATAGGCAAGATTTTTATATAAAAATACACTCGTCTTATCAGCCTGATCACCCAGTGGGGCTGCAACAGAGAAGAGTGTCCCATTCTTCCTGATTGAGATCTGTTTGCTCAAATCAAATTCTGGTGTTGGATATGGACACAAAGCGAAACGTAATAGTGAAATCTCCTAAACGTCCATAGAAAGCTGGCCTCACCACATTGGATTTTTTTTTTGCCTCTCTTATCACAGGCCGGCCGGGCTGGCAAGCATGAGTGTGCTGTGTGAAGATTACTGATGTTGCGTTACATAATGTATAGGTATTGATGTTCAAATTTTTAAAATAGTTACCTCTCGCTGCCATGTGGAACCGCCAGTGTGCAAAGTTGAATGAGGACGTGCAGCTTTCAGCGTCTCAAAAATATAAGAGGATCCAGCTTTTATCGGCATTATCATTTTCTCAACAAAAGGACATCTTTGCCTACTATTCTATAAAAACTCTTACAATTTGTTTTGATTTTGTGTTATCATTCATATCTTTCATGTGATAATTTGTGACTTCTTTACTGTAGGCGACGTTAGCTGTCTCCAGTGTTGTAATATTTCATGATGTCTGAGAATGCATTTTGTAAAACATCAACATTTCCATAGGAGTCCTTGGGAAAAGCTACAATTTCTATCTTTTGAAAAGTTCACTTTTAGCAGATCCAGAGTTGCTACAGTACAATGAGGATAGAATCACTCATAGTATGACA
>NC_136001.1:8842500-8855000 GCF_048128805.1 Centroberyx gerrardi | reverse complement strand
CTTTCTCCTCCTCCCTCCCTCCCTCCCTCCATCCCTCTGATCAGCATCTAAAATGTCAGATATTCAGGCTCAAGCTTTCAACCTTTCAATCACTCACTCGCGCTCTCTCTCTCCCTCCCTCTCGCCCATACACACTCCTTCTCCTCCCTCTCACTCTCGCTTTAATGTGTTATTGGTTTCTGCGTGTGTGTGTGTGTGTGCACGAGTGGGTGTGTGCATTTTTTAGATAACAGAAGTACAATGTCGCCTTGACTCAACCCTCTGATACTCGGCGCACAGTCGAATCATAACATGTAAGTCTGCGAAAGATATCACATTTTAATTGACTGATTGCGATCAGACAGGCTGTTTTGCACTTCACACAGACAATGCATGAAGGTTGAAGTTGTTGATGTGAACCAAAGACCAAAGTCTAGACAAGGACAAAGACAAGAAAAATAAGATACCTACCTTAAAGGCACTATGTGCAGAGTTTTTCCTTTACAGTATTTCTGTTTTATTTCTTGTACTTAAGTGTAGCCTTGTGGCACCCATGCTGGCATAGTATGGTATGTTTCCACACAATTGTAATTTTTTTTTTGGTTCAGTGTAAGTAAGCTACATGTGTGTCTTTGCTACTTGCAAACTGATTGGGTTGCTTGACTTCCCATGTCTCTTTCTGATTTTCTCTCACGTTACCTTGCTGTGATGTGGGCATTATTGCAGGTTTGCAAGCGAAATACTGTTCAGTATTCCAATGGAAAAGCAAAGGCTGCTGATCCTGCACCGTACCCATATTACTCCCAGTATGGGTACAACATGGACATTTTGGAGAGTAATTGCCAGCGGTTAAGAGGGACACACCAGTATGTTGGAGAAGTGACAGCAAAAGGAAAGACTTCACCTCTTCCTCCCTGATCTGTTCCCTGCCACAAACACACAGAAATGTTCTTTGTTTTGTCAGGGGGGAAGAGGCGACAACATTACAATCCCTCCTTTTGTCTGTCCCTCCTCTAACCTGGTGGTGTGTCCCTCATTGCTAACAACATTCCTGTAATTGTTGCCAAATCAGTGCTGATGGTGCGTTTCTATTGCTACCAAAGAAACAGGACAGCCGCTGTTACAAACAGCAGCTCCAATGTTCTGCTTTGTGTTTTCATTTGGAACAATTTAGAGCGGTTTCAAGTTTGATTTCCTGTGACATCTACCTAAATGCCTTTCCGGCGGAACATTAAGTAACATTCAAAAAAGCAGCACAGAGGTGAAATAATAAAATCTAGTGATAAATATCAGCTCGCGGAGGCTGCTGAACGCAGCGCCGACGGTCGCTGTCGCGGTCCATTTGACTGTGATATATTTAGCAGACGGGGATATCTTTAGCCCGCTGAAAAATCCCAGCCTGGAACCTTTAAAATCCTGCCAGTGAGTTGGAGGTCACATTGCTCAGTCCGGTAGGCTATCGGCCGCGGCCCGCTATTATCAGAGAGATAAAGAATGGAGCCGCACAGCTGAGACTCTGCTGTGACCGAGGAGAGAGGGAGAGCCCAGACTGGCTGGCTGACTGGCTGGCTGAATGAATGAATGACTGGCTGGCTGGCTGGCTGGCTGGCTGGCTGGCTGAATGAATGAATGACTGGCTGGCTGGCTGGCTGGCTGGCTGAATGAATGACTGGCTGGCTGGCTGGCTGGCTGGCTGGCTGGCTGGCTGGCTGAATGACTGGCTGGCTGGCTGGCTGGCTGGCTGGCTGAATGACTGGCTGGCTGGCTGGCTGGCTGGCTGGCTGAATGACTGGCTGGCTGGCTGGCTGGCTGGCTGGCTAAATGACTGGCTGGCTGGCTGGCTGGCTGGCTGGCTGGCTGGCTGGCTGAATGACTGGCTGGCTGGCTGGCTGGCTGGCTGGCTGGCTGAATGAATGAATGACTGGCTGGCTGGCTGGCTGGCTGGCTGAATGAATGACTGGCTGGCTGGCTGGCTGGCTGGCTGGCTGGCTGGCTGAATGAATGACTGGCTGGCTGGCTGGCTGGCTGGCTGGCTGGCTGGCTGAATGACTGGCTGGCTGGCTGGCTGGCTGAATGACTGGCTGGCTGGCTGGCTGGCTGGCTGGCTGAATGACTGGCTGGCTGGCTGGCTGGCTGGCTGGCTGAATGACTGGCTGGCTGGCTGGCTGGCTGGCTGGCTAAATGACTGGCTGGCTGGCTGGCTGGCTGGCTGGCTGGCTGGCTGGCTGAATGACTGGCTGGCTGGCTGGCTGGCTGAATGACTGGCTGGCTGGCTGGCTGGCTGGCTGGCTGGCTGGCTGGCTGGCTGGCTGAATGACTGGCTGGCTGGCTGGCTGAATGACTGGCTGGCTGGCTGGCTGAATGACTGGCTGGCTGGCTGGCTGAATGACTGGCTGGCTGGCTGGCTGGCTGAATGACTGGCTGGCTGGCTGGCTGGCTGGCTGGCTGGCTGGCTGGCTGAATGACTGGCTGGCTGGCTGGCTGAATGACTGGCTGGCTGGCTGGCTGAATGACTGGCTGGCTGGCTGGCTGGCTGGCTGGCTGGCTTGCTACGTGAATGACCTGCTTACTGGGAGACTGCATGACATGCTTACCGGCTGACTGAATGACTGAATAACTGTCCTTCAGAAAAATTCCTGACCGGTTGACTGCTGGTGTTGGACAGTGAGACGGTGACTCACTGACTGAGAAATAGACTGACAAGCTGATTGGCTGGCTTGCTGGCCAGTTTGCTGCCTGGTTATACATTTAAAGCTTGGTGGCCTTGGCCACATAAGAAAAGGGACTGGCTGAATGACTTGCTTGACTGCCTGCTTCTCTTCCTCCTCCAGTGTTCCAGGCTGACTTCCAGTCTAGCTTGCTGGCTGGTTTTCTAGCGGGCGTATGCAGACAAATTGACTAGCTTACTGGCTAACTCTGTCTTTCTGACTAGCTTATTAGCCTGGCTTGCCGACTGGTTGGCTTGCTGTCTGCTTGTGTATTTATATCTGGGTGGTGTAGGCCAGATAGGACAGACAGAGAGATGAGAATTGATGACCTGCATCGCCAGGGGATGGGAGGAGATGGCTATCACTGCACGCTCATCACACACCTACACACACACACACAGCCGCACAAACACACATATGCTCACCTGAATGCACACGTACACACATTTCAAACACACACAGTATTTACACCCAAGGAATGTAGCTGCATATACACACAGAGAGAGAGACACACACACACACACGCACACACACATCATAACATTGCAGGTCACTGCAGTATCCAGGTCACTGCAGTATGTGCAGACATGAACTATGTTATCAGAACTGTACCTGCACACAGCTGACCCAGATTAGTCCTGTTTATCTTAGAGGAGAGGAGACGGGAGATGTGTTTGCATTACAGGACTAAATGGAGCTTGCCAAGGCCAGTATGGAGGTAAATCAGACTCAAAACACCTGACAGCACATAGAATAGATTTAAACTTGTGTGTCGGGGGTTTGTAGCCACAGAAAATATTTGCAATCCTCTGTTTTTACCCAAAGAAGAGATTCACAAGTGTGCAGATTTTTTTTTTTAATATGTGTAACTGCAACTCAGTTATTACAAGTTCTCAAGTCTGTGTTCAACATGTCGAATCTGCACTCTCTGCCTTTTAACACGACATTGTTCATTTGACCAATCTCACAAGCTGCTCTCAGCATACAGATGAAAGCTGAGAGCTTCATCAGCACAATGGCACGGCTATGTTTTTAATGAAGGTTAGACTGTTGGGAAAACCAGCAAACGTTATGTATTTCATATGTTAATTCAGTCAAATTAGCAAGTAAAGCCAACCAATGATAGAAAGAGCTGAATTGTATTTCATACAGCAAGATTCAGGGTACTAATTGCTCTATTTTTTGATTCCAAAATGTAAAAAAAAATATGATTACAGCAATGAAAGTGAAATGATTGAAGCTGTTAGCTATCTCGAACGCTTAACTTACAGAATAGCAGCATTTTTGAAAATGCAATGATCTGTGTTAAGTATAAAGCAATGTCAGATATGCATATATAGCATTTTGGATCAAAACGTGTTATTTCCCTACCACATAAACATCAAAACAGCACCAGAAGATGAACATGTGGCATGAACGTGTCCACTGTTGACTCAATAACAAGTGTTTAATCCTACAATGAGATATCTACCACCATTTGGAAAACACCTACTCCAAACACCTACTCTGACTAAATGATTCATAACCTGAAAGCAAAGCAAATTATGGGTTACTATTAATCATATGAGTCATCTTAACACCTTTGCTTACAAAAATAGCCATGTCTTTGAGGACGGAGTCTATTGTGCTTTTGAAATAATTATGTATTGTGTATTTCAGGGAGGAGAATTTGTCCAAAATGGATATAATATAGCATTTTGAAATGAAATCCCTCATGAATTTCTTACGTGTTTTACTCCTGCTGCTTCCTCACTTTTGCCCACTGACTGACTGTATTTAAGTTGGACTCTAAAAATAGTTGCTATTAAGTTATTCACCCCTATCAGAGCTGTCAAAGGGGAGGGAAGCAGGGCACATTTGGAGGGAATTGGATGGCGCCTGGGAGGGGAAGTGCACGGATTGAAGCGCACCCTCGGATTAAAGGGCACAGATTAGCAAGTCTGCAATGCTGTCTGAAGGGGTTAGAAGTTTAAGAGGGGTAAGGGTTACTGTGTGTGTTTGTGTGTCCGTGTGTGTGTGTGTGTGTGTGTGTGTGTGTGTGTAGTCGGCTGGTGTGTATAGCGGGGTCTTGGGTTGCCCAGCTGTCATTTCTGTCACGCTAGCAACTGTCCCCAGCTGTCTGTCACACACACACACACACACTCATACACTCACAGCCGTTACCAACTGCCCCCAGCTGTCAGTGTGTCTCAAGTGTTAGCTGGTGGTCCCAGTAGGACTAAGGTCACACACACACACACACAAACGTCCTCACACACACATACACACACACACACGCACGACACATACACACCTAAAAATATGGAGCGCTGGCGTGTGAATGACACGTCCTTGTGTCTCTGTGTCTAAAACTATCTTCTAAAACCACATAAGAGACAGATTGTGGAGTTAACAAGGGAGAGAGAGAGAGAGAGAGAGAGATAGAGAGAGAGAGAGAGAGAGAGAGAGGGAAAAACACAACTTCAGCAGTCTAATTGGAGTGAAATGTAATTACCCCTGCTACCTACACATTCTTTAACAATAATTGTGTTTTCCCCTCCTCTCTCTCTCTCTCTCTCTTTCTCACCACTCTCTCTCTCTCTCTCTCTCTCTCTCTCTCTCTTTCTCGCCACTCTCTCGGTGATTGTTAATTCTTTCATGTTTCATTTCTGCAGTGGTTGCAGTGTTATAATTAGCCTACTGAGATGCGCAAAGCATCGTGGCACTTTCCCCTTATGAGCTGTTAGCCTGCACACACACATACAGACACACACACACACACACTTTCAAAAGCCTATGAGCCTTATAAGTGTGCGAGCGAAAGCGCTGATGCTTCGGCGTTCCAAAACACGACTCTAATCAAAGTGGACGTGTGTTTGGCTGCGTTCGCAAAAGAACCGCAATTCCCATGATTCTGCCCCACTGGTTTCATTTTTATTTTTGCCTCGCCTCAAATTAAATCCTCATTTCGAGGAACTTAAAGCACACTGAGGCCTGTGGGGACCAATAAGGCTTTGTAAACGCATTACACCGATAGGAAGAACACAAAGAGTTTGACAGTATGGGAAACGAAAACATACACATCAATATGAACAATATTTTCAAACGGCTGGATGTTGAACTTTTTCTTTCATCTCGATGGAGTTCATATTTTGATCCGATTCCCTTTTTAGTATCACAATTCAAACTACAAAGTGGACTCTTACTGTTTGGGTGTCACACTGAGTAGGTGGTGGATTATCCTTTGCACTTATGCAATCTTGTTTTTGAAGAAAAGATGATTTAATAGATAAGGATCTTGTTTTTGGAGATAATAAATGGCGTCCCAGCCGCAGCAGGTCGCCTGTGTAACTCTATCTGGCTGATGTTAGGTTTAGCCTTCCAGAATAGAAACCTTCCCATTGTGTTTTTGGAAAGCTGAAGGGGGTCCGGAAGAGCCGCCACACCCAGATGTCAGGTCTCAGTTTCCCTGTTGTGTCTTTATACATCTGGGGTCCGAAATGGCCGCCACACCTATGTGTCTGGTTTCACTTTCCCAGTTGGACTTTGTCTGCAACTTGAGAGCTTCTAGTCCCCCCCATTTTAACTTAACTGCTGGCATCCATGTACCAACGTTGGAATAAACGTTGTAGCATTGGAAATAATTAAAAATACAGAATTAATGGTTTCAAGCCACTTCTGTGATTTATTTTGCCATATAACACCAAAACCTTTATTTTGTTTTTCTATTCACCTATGGCAAATCAAAGAGAAAAATGTCACAGATTGGCGACTCAGGTATCAACATCTTCCCCATTTTTTTGACTCTTTCAAAGTCATTCACATTAGAGCTGATTTAGAGCTCCAGGTAATCTTTGGTCCATAAATCAAGTACAATATTGGTGAAAACCTTTCATCAAACTCAAACTCAGTAAATCCTGCACACTGACATCTATATTTTTTTAACAAAAACAATTTTAAAGTTCTCAAAGTTTATGACAAGAAAATCTTGTGACAATATGAATCGCAGTTTAAATCGTAATTGCAATAGTCTGTCAAACAATCGCAATTAGATTTTCTGTCAATATCTTTCAGCCCTAATTCACATGCAATTTCCTGCTTGTCCAATAAAACCCATGAATGCCGTATTCTCTCAATCTGAGCCCCTAAACGGCTGCATCGTCCCATTTACGTGATTTGCAGAGTCAGTCTCCTTATACATATGCATATACATCTGGGCCCCAAAATGGCCACCGTGAACGGACATCTGGGGCCCCGAAATGGCTGTTACACCCCGATGTGCGGTATTAGTTTCCCGATAGATCATATTTACATCTGAGCCCCAAATGGCCGCCCCGCCCAGGAGTCTGGTGTGAGGTGATGTTCGGGGTGTTTTCTTGTCCTTCTGTCGTGTTTTTCCGCTCCAGTGGAGTTCCCAGACCTCTCTGTGTTTTATGGGGCAGGTTCACATCTGCTTCCGACTGTCTGTCACACACACACACACACACACACACACACACAGGTTGAATAACTCCCATATCAAAGCTGGTATGGTCTGAGGAGCGGCCGGAACTTTCCACCAGGAGTTGTTATTTCTGTCAGCTGGGGTTATGGTTGTTTTTCTCATACTTTCTCAGAATTCCCTGTTTTTCCTGCAGGACTTTCGGTTTTTCTGTTCATTGTGTTTTTTTCTGGGTTACATCCATGTTTGTTGTTCCCCTAATGGAGTTCTGACTCCCACCGCTCTGCTGTGTGTTGTTCTGCTCTGATCTCTTCTCTGCACTACCTGTGTCATAGCTGAGATTTTATGATGTTTGTTTCGAGTGATGAATTGGTGATTTATGCGAAAATGATTAGATCACTGAGTGGAGCTTTTTCCTCATCTTACAGCGATGTAAATAAAATGGAGTTACAGTTAACGTACTGTTATTTCATTCATTCATTTTTTTTATTTTCTTCTGTTCTGTTTTGTGCTCTTTTTCATTTCTCTTCATTTTTGATCTCTCCTCCTCTCCCCTCCTCTGCTCTCCTCTCCTCTGCTCTCCTCTCCTCTCCTCTGCTCTTCTCCTCTTCTCCTCTCCTCTCCTCTGCTCTGCTCTCCTCTCCTCTGCTCTTCTCCTCTTCTCCTCTCTTCTCCTCTCCTCTCCTCTGCTCTTCTCCTCTTCTCCTCCTCTTCTCCTCTGCTCTGCTCTCCTCTCCTCTTCTCCTCTTCTCCTCTCTTCTCCTCTCCTCTCCTCTTCTCCTCTCCTCTCCTCTCCTCTCCTCTCCTCTTCTGCTCTCCTCTCCTCTCCTCCTCTGCTCTCCTCTCCTCTCCTCTCCTCTCTCAGCTCCTCTCCTCTCAGTTCCTCTCCTCCTCTCCTCTCCTCTCCCCTCCCCTCCTCTCATCCTCTCCTCCTCAGCTCCACTCCTCTCTCTTCTCGTCTCTGAACATGGTTCATAATTCACCGGGTCGTTGGGAGTGTTTCAGGCCTAGCTGGTTGAGTATTGGCATGGCACACAGACCCTCTCCTCTCCGCCTTATGGTCACACATATGGCCCATCCGCTTGCCTTAGTAACAACTAACAGTGTATCAGCCACAGACGGGATGGTGGATTTACTGTGTGATTGATTGCGTTTGCCTGGCTGTATTGTATTGTCGCTGGATTGCACTGCTTTGGCCCAACTGTAGCCAGACTGATTATGAATGTAATTGCAAATGGGAATGAAGATTAATTTGGACGCATTTGACATTTTTCGAGATACTTGAGTGGTTGCTTGCATAGATTGTTTCGTCACTGAAGTAATGGTTTGAGGATTTTGGTTTCTAAACGATTATAAAGTATTTGGCTTTAGTGTAATACTATTAGAATTCCATATTACAGCTTCATGTATTATTTTACTCCTGATGTTGCTATTTTAAAATTTAGGCAGGGTTAGTGTCACAATATGTTTCACACAGACTCAGAACAATAGAAGAAACCAAACAGAGGTTCAAGTTATCACACACACACACACACACACACACACACACACACACACACACCATGAAAGAACTATGCTGACTGAAACTGGAAGCATAATCTCACTCTCACTGTTTACACACATTGCAAGTCACTCTGGAGTCAGCTAAATACCTAAAATGTGCCTAATCTCATTCTTAAATATCTAAATCTTTTTGTAAATATAAACCTTATTGTAAAGCTGAATCTTGCTGCAATGTAAATATAACTTGGGATCTCCGTGTGAGGGAAGTCTACTGTTCATGATCCAGCGGCACCGCTGTTGCTCAAAGAATTAAGAAAAAGAATACTTTGAGTTTGTTGAATCTACCTGAGTTTTTCCCGTGATCTTAGTGAAGATACAGCCAGCGTGTGCGTGTGTGTGTGTGTGTGTGTGTGTGTGTGTGTGTGTGTGTGTGTTTGGGTGTGTGTGTGTGTGTGTGTGTGATAGATACCTGTGTCCTGCATAGCGTCAGTGTCGCCTGTCTGTCAAGGAGATTCCTCAGCTGGGAATGTCACACTTTTAGAAACTCTCTCTCTCTCTCTCTCTCTCTCTCTCTCCCTCCCTCTCTCTCCCTCTCTCTCTCTCTGTCATTCTCTCTCTCCCTCTTGTCCTGTCAGTGCCAATAATAGAGCCATCAGCTGTGTCTTTGGGGATTGGAAGGTGACAGGAGAGAGGGAGGCGGAAAGAATAAGCAGTTAGAAAGAGAAAGGCAGGGAAGGGAGACGGTTGGACTTAGAAATGCAGCCATTTGCCAGTGGTTCGGCCCTGACGAGACGTACCTCTCTCTGACTGGCTACCATGGGGGAATTCCTTTGCTCTGATTGGCTACTGAGTGGAATCCATGTGCTCTTATTGGCTACTGAGCGGCATTCCAGCACAGGAGTAACGGTAACTCTTAGTGTCTGTTTCGGAGATCTGGGCAGCAACAATGGAGAACGTACAGCAACGTGCAAAGAAGCTATTTAAAAATATGATGAAATTATTAAACTAAAAACCAAAGCTTGTATCTTTGTTAATGTTTGATACTAAAGCAAGAACGTGCTCGAGGTTGTGCCCAACATAGCACTCTCCCTTGTATGTTCTTACAACATTTTTTACCATAGTATAAACTAGTAAAGATACAAGCTTTGGCTTTTAATTTAATAATTTTATTTTGGCCCTCTGCCTAAAAAAAAATTGAGTTCCCGTTGCTAAGCAATAAACAGTCTTGCATGCTTGAGTGAATAAATGAAATATAAACAAGGTGGAGTGATACTGTTTGGGTTATAAGGCACAGATTTGCATTTTGCAGTTATTGCACTTATGGAACGCCTCACCTTCAATGACAGTGCGTGGTCGGAAACAAATGTTGCACAACAGAAGCTGTACAATTCAAAGGCGACCCGTTAGTGATAATTTCTATCTAGCATAGAGCCTCTAGCTTTGATTCAGCTAATAATTTAGTTCTAATACTTTGCGAGTATTACCTATGTGCAAGTAAAGTTGTCAGTTTCAGATTTTGTGGATCCAGAGAGTAGGACTACAAGCTAAAATTAGACATGACAAATCATTTTCATTATGAGGAAACGACCACCCAGTTCTGTGATGCTCTAAAATCAGCTGCATTGCTCAAATGTGTCTCCTGCGTCCAATTTTGGATCCGCTAAAGGGCGACACTCGACCCCTCCATGTCACTAGGTTGTTAATCATGCTGTGGTCACATGTACAAGCCCTGTTCTTGGTGTGTTGGTTTATAAAGCTAGCGGGATAACAAGCCAAATTCGGACTGTGGGGTCTTGCCCTTAACTTTGACTGTACAGTTTTAGGGCTTCAAGCAAAAAGTTGAATTCCTTGCAGCTTTACAATGGCTCTATTCCAGTTTGCTAACTCCTGCATTTACCTGTGGAAAACCATTTGTAGTACACAATAACACTATGCAGGAACTAAGAAACTGTTGGGCAATAGGCAACTGGTTTTCCTACCACAGCACTACCACATTATTATACTGAACTGATCAGATTTTCCACAGGCTAATACACTGTTACTCTTGTAAACTGTTGTTTTCATTTTGTTTTTAAGGTGGCTTTGCCCTTTTAGTGGCTGCTCAAGGTGTTACTCTGCAGTCTCCTCTTCCTCTCTGTGTTAGCTTAGGCCTTCTCTAGCTGCTCAGGGTGTTGGGCTACGCTCTCATCTCTCTGTGTACTATGTTAGGATTTTAGTGGCTGTCTAGGGTGTTGGAATTCCTGCTATGTCTGCAATCTGTTCAGTAAATGCACAATCCTATGAGCATCCTCACCTTATTAAGTGGAAAGGTGTGTGTGTGTGTGTGTGTGTGTGTGTGTGTGTGTGTCAATGTCACAGCATGTGAGTGTGTCAATTTCCATATGTTCAAAGCTTTAAAAGATTTTTACTGCTAGTCCATTACTTATTTAATAAATGAAACATGCCTGCAAAACGTAAATATTATTTGCTGCTGTAACATTTTCCCCCCACATAGGCTATTTTAAAAATGCCTTCCTTAAACAAAAAGAAAAACAGCTGTACCCAGTTTCTAGATTCTAACAGATAGTTCGTTCTTACAAAAAAAAAAAAAAAAAACTTTGATAATTGAAATCCCTGCACCGTGGCTACAGGTTGTTTTTTTTTCTCCCATGGGAATGAATCAAAGTCTTTCTAGAAATGTTACCGCTGCCATCCCTCCCTCCCTCCCTCCCTTCACCTCCTTTTCACTCGTACCTAGGTGACAGCATTAAAGTCCCTCTCAAGTCTCATGATGCCACCCTGGATGTCTGCTTTATTTCTTTGCTCTTTGTGTCTCCGGATGAAGGGGCTTGGGGCGAGGGGGAGGGCACGAGGAGTATTCATCCTCCTTGTTATCGAAAATTATTAATCCGCAGGGGAAGAGTAGGTAGAGAGGCATCCTGCTACTGAAAGGTCACAGGTTCTGTTGATGAAGTTTCTTCTTTTTATTCCAGACAACCTGCAGACAAACCAGAGGATTTCTCCCGGGAGGGAGCCACCACACACCGGGTGTTTAGAACAGCAAATGTAAAAGCTTTCACGAACTGGTTGTAGGTTGAATCAGTGTTGTGTTACATCAGTCGGTGGTAGAGAGCAGCAAAACAGACATTTATTCGTATGAAAATATGCTTGAGCGAGCACAAATTATCAAGACGTCCCCATTTTGTTAACTGCACATTTCAGAGAGTGACAGTTGAGCCGTCTTTGGACATGAGACAATCTGGGAGAGGATGAAAGGGGCATGGCATCCACCCTGTTATTAACGCAAAATATGAAACGCATCTGCCCTTTGCTAACTATAGATTTCAGAGAGCAATTTTCACATCATGTTCTGTGAGGGACAACAAGCTGTTCTTATCACGTCTCATACCTCTCTGCTTTCAGCCCCGCGTCGCTTCCCCAAAATCCCCAGCTCCTTCCCTTCCACTGTCCTGCCACCCCCCCCCGCCCACCCCCACCCCCACCCCCTTCACCCAAGCCCATTCAACACCCCACAGAGGAAGAGAGGCTTGCCGGACATGCGAGTGTCCGGTTAGCCGTTTATTTTTAAAGATGTCCTCGCAACCCGATCGTGGAGGTGGGATGGAGAGGTGGTGGTGTCATGTCTGGGTATTTATTTATATCACTGATCAGCAGCACCTAGCGTACGCTCTGAAAAAGGATGTGGCGTCGTCTTTTAAATCTTTTTTAAAACATATTTTAAACAAAACGTCTTTTAACATCTTCATGTTGTGTGGGGTTTCTCTGTTTCGGTATATGTATGTTTCAGTTCC
Source organism: Centroberyx gerrardi (assembly GCF_048128805.1). Lineage (NCBI taxonomy): Eukaryota > Metazoa > Chordata > Actinopteri > Beryciformes > Berycidae > Centroberyx > Centroberyx gerrardi. Next base: position 8,842,599 of record NC_136001.1, on the reverse strand, counting down.
TTCCTTTTATTACACTTGTACTGCTTGCTCTTACAAAATAATTGACAGCAGAGGATTTTTTTTTAAAGGACAGCAGGTAATTGGATCCTCTATGCTTTA